>NW_020956826.1:14547-38434 GCF_003031625.1 Empidonax traillii
ATGGATGGGAGGGATGTTCCTGTGGGTGAATGGATGGGCAGATGGATGGATGGACAGATAGATATGTGAATGGGCAGATGGATGGATGGGCAGGTGTATGGATGAGTGGATGTTCGGATGGTTGGTTCATCATATGGAAGATGAATATACAGTTTAATGGAAAGGTGAAGAACAGGTGGAGGAATTTATGGGTGGGTGGATGGACAGATGGAAAAGCAGGTGGATTGATGTATGCACAGATAGATGGGTGGATCTATGGATGGATGGATGGAAGGTTCAGGTGGAGGGATGTGTGGATGGATGGACAGGTGGACATGTGGACTGCTGGCTAACAACCTGTCTAAGCAGACTGAGGGATGGACAAAGTACTTGAGAGTGAGCAGGACGTTCTCCTGGCTCCTCCACTCCTCCAGAGCTGCCCTGGGTACAGCCCTGCCTGTCCCTGCAGCTGCCACCTCTGCCAGGGGATGCCCCCAAGAGGAGGAGGAGGAGGAGGGGGAAGCCCCTGGTGGAGGAAGCAGCCCCTGCAGGTCTGGGGGAAATTTTGGGAAAAGAAAACACTTCTTCTGGAAGTGAGTCACCACCGTGTTCTTCCCCCTGGAAGGAGATGTTGTTTCTGGGTTGTCCGCCTGCGCCATCACCAAACCTTCCGAATGTGTAAACTCAGTGCAGGGCGGCTCCCGAGGTCACCAAAAACAACGGGATTGCGACACACCTGGAAACGCTGATCAGCGAGATTCCTTTTGATGAGGTGGGAAAACCCCCTGTCGGTGCCGGGCTGCACCTGCTGGGAAAGGAGAGCTGAGGGGACAGGGGGACTCGCCCTGGGTGCTGCCGGTGGTGCCGAGGCCGTGCCGGTGCCAGGGCAGTGCCCGGGGCCGTGTGAGCCGCGCTCCCCCGGGCAGTATTGCACAAGCCCGAGCAGTGCTGAGGGCAGCGCTGCCCGGCCCGGCTTCCGCTGCCCTTGGCCCCGCGCCTTGGGCAACACCCAGCGGGTCCCCGCTCAGCGTTCCCAGGGGTGCTGCCGGGCACAGGGGCTGAGCCCGGTGTCCCCAGCCTGGCCAGCACCCCAGTTTGTCACCTTGAGGGGTGGGTGGCCGTGAGCAGGTGGATGGAGCGTCCTCTGGAGCGTCGCTGAGCGCACAGGCCCCAGGCGGGCCACGATGCTCCAGATATGCTGTGCTTCCACCTCCCTTCTTCCCAGGACAGATTTTTGGCTCCCGCAGTTGGATTTGGGATGTGAAAACCCCTGCGGTGGCACATGGCTGACATCCCTGTCCCCGGTGCCCCTGCCCTCTTTTGCATTGGGGTTTCGGGGCAGGCAGGGCTGGTTTCAGTTCAACCCTTTGGGTGCCGAGCGGTGACATCAGGGTGACTCAAAACGCCCCTTTTCCAAGAAACCAGGACACGGGGGCCCAGCGGCGCCACATCTGGGATGAGCAACGGGACTGCAGACTCCCAGGCTGGACCCACCAGGACTCCCTCGAGGAACTGATTCGAAGAACATCCCATTGCCCGCCCGGCATCATTTCCTCCCGCCGGGCGCTCACCCCGCTCATTGGCCCCCAGGGCAGGGCTTCACTTCTCGCTGCCTTCCCGTTGGGTCCCTGGGCGGTGGGGGCCACCGGCTGCGCTTTAAAAGCCGAGCTTCCCCCTCCCCGAGCAGTTAAGGAAGTCGCTCGCGCCGGCGAAACACCCGCCCCGGCCATGCGGTGTGAGCGGCGGCCCTGGGGCGTGCTGGCAGGTAGGTGTGTGCCCTGTGCCACAGCTGTGCCAGCCCGGCCGGGAGCCGCGGGAGGCAGCGCGGAGCGGGCCCCGCTGGAGTGCTGTGGCAGATGGCACCGAGGCTGTGCCGGGGCAGTGTCACCTCCCGCGGGCGCTGGCGGGGGACGGGGACATTCCCCACTGTGGCACATGGGGGGATGAGCAGCCTGGGGAAGAGGGGATGCTGGCAGGGGACATGTTCGGGGGCGGTTTGGGGACCGATGGCAGAAGGTCAGGGGTGAGATTGCCCAAAACCTTGAGCCCTCCCAGCGCAGCAGGGACTGATGCTGTGTGCCAGCCCAGCGCCATACTCAAAGTCACTGCTGGCACGTGGCCGTGGGTGACAGTGGGGCTGGGACAGCGACTGGTCAGAGCAGGGGGGCTGGATCCAGAGTGTCACTGCTGTCCCCCGATTTGTGGTGGTTCACACTGGCAGGGGGAGCTGCTGGAGCAGTCGCTGTGGTTGGGCTGCACATCCTGGCTGCTCCGTGGCACCTCCACCATCCTCATCCTCATCCTCCTCCCCGCTGGGCCCCCAGCAGATTTTTGGTGCAGGAGTTGGGTCATTCCTGCAGCAGGGACGGGATGTCAGTGCATGTGCCTGGCATGCAGCATTCTCGCCTCCAGGCCTGATGCCAGGTGTTGGGCACAGGGGCAGAGCTGTCTCCCTGTCACAGGGGACAGTGAGCTTGTGCCTTGCTGGTGCAGAGAGGGGGCTGTGACCCTGCTCCCAGCAATGCCCCAGTGACCCTCATCTCCCTCCTCTTCCTCCCCAGCTGTCACCAAAGGGCTCCTCATTCTCTGGGCAGTGCCAGGACAGGGAGGGCGGCCCCTGAAAGCCCCCACCGTGCAGCAGACTCAGGCACTGGTGAAGCTCATGGCCGAGGACGCGCAGGAGCTCTTCACCTTCTACGTGAGTGCCCTTCCCCGGGGTGAGGGGCTACACTTGTCTCCTCCACGGGGTTGATGGGGGGTGGTCCCTGCGCTGCTCCCATCCCACATCCCTGATCATCCTCTCCCATCCCTGAGCAGGAGGTTGACCAGCACCTGGCCATCCACAGCATCTGCCGCACCAACACGCCTCCCCAGTGGCTGCAGCGACCGGTGAAGGGGCCCTGTGGGCTCAGGAGGCTGTGGGAGCCCATGATCCATATGGACCAGGCACTGCAGGACATCATCCAGCACCAGCGTGACCTCAGACCCCCCGGTGCTGAAATCTTTCGCCGCTTGAGCAACACCCGCCGGCACGTGCGGGGACTCCTCAACAACCTGACCGGGCTCTTCCCTGCCCTCAGCACCCCCCACCGGCCCCCACCCAGCCTCAAGGAACACACCAACATCTTCAAACAGAAGCTGCAGGGGTGCCAGATCCTCTGGAGCTACGCCCGCTTCATGGCCGAGTACAGTGCCCAGCTGGAGAACAGGAGCGGCCGCACATGCCGGGAGAAGCGGAGATGGCAGCGGGGCTCACGGACACCTGCACGCTCCTAGGGCAACCCCACCGGCACTGGAGTTGTCCTTGTTTGCATCTTCATCGTCTTCATCCCATCTCATCCCATCCCAGCCCCATCCTGGCGCGGAGATGCGTTGGCTGACCGGGATGCATCGCGGAGCCCCTCTCATCTCCCTGTGGAGTGAGGACACGAGTGCACCCGGAGCAGCTCTGGTCACTTTGCATTGCCATGAGGACCCCGCTGTCCCCGGGCCACCCCTCGGCTGCAGGACAGCCCTGCTCTGCTCCTCCCAGCTCCCCCACACCCTGAGCCTGGAGCCGGGTGTCCCCCAGGAGTCCAGCCATCCGCTGTCACCGAGCCCGGCCGGATTTTCCAGTGATTCAATGGGTCGGGTGACCTGGCCTGACTAAGAGCCACCCGGCCCACGGAGAGCGCTGCCACCACCGGGGAGTGTCACCAGTGTTGTCACCCCCTGCCTGCCCTGCACCAGATCTGCTGACCCCAGAGAGCAGCTGGGAGAGGAATCCTGTGAGCTTGGTGTTCTTCTGAGCTTGGTGTCCCCGTGAATCTGTTGTCCCTGTAGGCTCACTGTCCCTCTGAGCTCAGTGCCCCCGTGAGCTTGGTGTCCCTCTGAGCTCAGTGTCCCTCTGATCTTGGTGTCCCCCTGAGTTTGGTGTCCCTGTGAGCTCAGTGCCCTGCACACTTGATGTCCCTCTGTGCTTGGTGTCCCTACAAGCTCAGCGTCCCTTTGCATATCCCTGTCCTCATCCCTGCATGCTCAGTTGTCCCCAAACCCTCAGCATCCCTATGCTCTCAGTGTCCCCTCTGCTCGGTGTCCCCGTGCTCACTCTTGCACACTTGGTGTTCCCACACCCTCAGCATCCCTGTCCCCTCAGTGATCCCCCTCAGGCTGTGCCACCACAGCCCCGACTGTGCCGGGCAGGGACTCGGCTCTGACCACCGCACTGTGATGGAGGGTGGCAGCTCCCACCCCCTGCCCCCTAATTTATACATTAATATTTGTGTGTTTATGGTATTTATTGAATCCCAGAGTTAATTTAATGCATCCCTGTAACGGGGTAAAATATTTAAGGACATTTGTAATATACAGATATCTATTTTTGTGATAATTTTTGTACGATGTTAAACTATGGATGCCACGAGGTTTTATTTATGAATATTGATATTTTTGGTACTTTGAGAAGGGCGGTGCCCCCTGCCCACGTGGCACCTCCTTATTTTTGTACAATGGCAGAAGGAAATAAAGTGCTGACCTCGGCCTGTCGGCCGCTGAGACGTCGTGTCCCTGTGTCCCTGTGTCCCTGTGTCCCTGTGTCTGTCCCAGGGGTGTGGGCACAGAGGGGCTGTATTTTGGTGATCAGACTGTGCCTGTTGTCCTCACCAGGGCACACGGGGTGTGACATGGTGTGGTGTGGTGGGGTATGTGGCACCTGGGATGAGGGACAGCAGGGGGTGGTGAGTGGCACGGCATGGGATGTGGCACAGGGCACATGACGGGATGTGGTCCATGGAATGGCACAGGACATGGCACTGCACTTCACAACATGGCCCACAGCGTGGCCCAGGACATGGCACATAGTGGGATGTGGCCCGTGGCCCAGCACAGAATGTGGCACAGGATGTGGCACACTATGTGATGTGGCACATGGCACAGGATGTGGCACGTGGCACGTGAGGGGATGTGGCCCATGGTGTGGCACAGGACACGGCACAGGGCATGGCACACGATGGGATGCAGCCCATGGCATGGCAGAGGCCATGGCACACAGTGGCACGTGGCACTGGATGTGGCCCACATGGCACGGTGTGGCACACGTGGCACACATCATGTGACACGGCAAGTTGTGGTGTCCCATGGCATGGCTGGCATTGCCAGGCGTGTGCCACGGCACAGTGTGGCCCACCCCCCATGTCACACACAGCCCTGTGCCACAACCCCCTGGCACAGCCTGGGCCACAGCCACGCCAAGCGCAGTGTCCCTGCAGTGTGGCCAGGGCCACCGAGGGGGCCGGACCCACTGCCACCAGTCCCGCTGAGTCAAAAATCCTAAGACCGGGTCATGTGTCCCCACGGAGTCACTCGTTCCCTGCGTGCCGTGTGCCGGAGCCCGCCGGGCTGCCTGGCTGTGCCGTGGGCACCCTGCCTGAGTCAGTCACAGGGACATCGCCACCGGGACGGCCACCACCACCCTGGCACCCGGGGACACTCCTGGGGGGGGACAATGTCACCATGAAGCTACCCCGGCTGGCCTGGTGTGCTGTGGGTGACTGTGACAGTGACCGTGACTGTGACTGTGCCACCACCGAGCCACCCACCCAGCTCTGGAGGGGCTGTGGAGGGGAGGGCACAGGTATGTGACCCCTGGGGAGCGCGTTGGTGGTGGGGGGGGTGTGACACCCCGGACTGAGTGTCACCAGAGGGATACTGGCTCTGTGGGGTCCCTGTGGGGGTCCCAGGGCACCTCAGTGAGAAAAACCACCCCGTGGTGGGGACGTTTTTTGGCCATAGGCCCCAAGGGGCAGCTCACTCTGTCACGGCCAACGGGGTCCCCAAACACAGCAGGACGTCTGCCTGTGGGTGACACGTGTGGGGTGCCACTGGTGAGGTGGCACCGGTGCTGGGACTGGTAGAGTGGCACTGGTGGGGTGGCACTGGTGAAAGGGCGTTGTGGGGTGATACCAGTGGGGTGATACCAGTAGGGTGGCAGTGGTGTGGTGACACTGGTGGGGTGACACCGGTGGGGTGGCACTGGTGGGGTATTTGCAGGGTGACACCCATGGGGCACAGGGGCAGGGGCAAGGCAGCCCCGGGCAGGGCACCATCGTGAGTCAAAGGGGAATTCGGTCCCCACCGTTGGGCAGCTCCGGATTTCCCCGGGACTGGGGCACCTGCCTTACTCATCCCTTCGTCATTACCCCCGGCAGGGCCCCCCCAGACACCCCCAATCCCAGCACAGCCACATTCCCACACCTGTGGGACCCCCCAGGGGCTTCGGTGGCACTGGAATGTGGGTGTCCTACCCCTGCACTTGGACAGCAAGGAACGGGATCCTGAGGGGACCCTGAGGGACTGTGGGATGGGGATGGGTCACGGGGGGCAATTATGGGGTGCGGTAGTTCTGGGATGGGGCCGAGGCAGTTCTGGGAGGGATTGGAGAAAGGGGACAATGGTGGGACAGGTAAGGACGGGAGGGGACAATTGCGGACTGGAGAGAGGGGAGGTCTGAGATGGGGACGGGGCAGGGGGTAGCGCCAGAGCAGGGATGGGATGGGAATGGGGCAATTCTGGTTGAGGATGGGGCAGAGGGGGCAATTATGGGATGGGGAGAGGCCAGTTCTGGGCTGGGGCAGCAGGGGGCAGCAGGGGGACAGGGATGGGGACAGGAATAGGGACAGGGATGGGGGCACGGATGGGGACAGGGATGGGGGCACGGATGGGAACACGGATGAAGCGGGGGTCCGCACGGGGACAGGGAAAGGGATGGGGGTGTCTGGGATGGAGGTGGAGACAGCTGCGGATGGGACGCGGCGGAGGGGACAGCTCGGAGGGGGGCAGAGCAGCAGCACGGCATCGGTGGCCTTGGGACACCCCTGGCTAGTGCCCCTGTCCCTGGGCAGGCTGGCGGTGGGGATGGCGGGGACAGTGGGCACAGCTGCCTCCTGCCCGACCTGTCCCCGGCTCCTCCCGGCATCCCCAATCCCAGCAGGTCCCCGGCCCCGCAGCCCCCTCTGACAGGGAGGGCTGTCGGCTCCCAACTCCCCACCCCGGCCCCTCCAACCCCTTCCCTCTCCCTCCTTGGGACACGCTGAGACCCCCCACCCCGTCACCATCTCGTTACACTCCTGCTGCCCGTGTCCACGGGGCACAGGATCCATGTGGGGATACTCCTGCTACCAAAGGGATTGGGAAAGGTGATTTTCCTGGGCATCATCTTCTATCCTGGCATTTCCCCACCCCAGCATCTCCCATCCCCTGATCTTGTCACAACCCTGGCATCTCCCATCCCAGCATTTCCCCAGCCCTTCTGGACCAGGAATTCAGGTTTTCCCACAGGAGCATCACTCCCTGCAGAGCTCTGGTGTCTCCCCCTGGGTGGATTTGTCTTTTTTCCTGGAGAAAGCCCACCCTTTAATCCCAATATTTTGCCCAAAGGGATGAGCCGCCAGCAGGCTTGGGGACACGGGTGCCACCGTGTCTGTTCCACCATGATCGGGGTCCCTCACACCTCGGGGAACCCCCCCCCCTCCACCTCCCTGGACCTTTCACCCCCCAGACTTCCCCCAAACATTTCTAGCACCTTAGAAAATCAATTATAAATGGTAATCCAAAGCCCAGCCCAGCTCCAGCCTGGCTGAGTCGCTCCTGAGAAATTCAGGAAAAGGGCAAATCCTGCCCACAACCCCCCCAGGACGTTCTCCAGTGCTACTAATCAACTACTCTTAATTATTCAGTTAATTAAATGCGTCAGGCCATCAGATGTCCATCAGTATGAGATGTGCTGCTCCCCACACCCCAACAAAACCGGGTTGAGGCCGGGTGGGGGGTGAGGGGGCTCATCCTCCCGCTCCTTTGCAGCCCCCCAACCCCATTCCTGACATCCCAGTAAGGCCAGACTGGGATAAACTGGGCTTTGCTTGCTGGGGCATCAATGCCACCGGCAAACCAGGCTGGTTCTTGCCTGGGGAAACTGAGGCAGCAGCAGATGTGGACCAACCCCCCAGCACAGAGGAGTCTCTGTGCCCCCCCTCGCTGTGTCCCCCCCTCCATGGGGGGACACCCGGGGTCGTGGCGGCTCTTGCGTCACCGTTCTTTGACTGTCACCGTCGGGTTCACCTGCCAGGGCACAAACTTGCTGAACCTGATTAAAGTTTCAGCTCGGCCCGCGTGAGAAAAAAGTATGGAGAGGGACAAAAAAAATCCATTTAACCTGGTTTTCACCCAAATCGGGGAGCGGACAGACCTGCAGTATCCTGATCCCAGGGGAACCCCGGGAGAGGATGAGCCAGTATCCTCCTGTCTGCCCCAGCACCCTTCTGCCCGCATCCAGTACCCTCCCGTCCGCTCCAGACAGGGGCCAGCCCCGCCGAGGGAAGGGTTAACCCTGGGGGGCCGGTCCAGCCTCTCCCCCTGGGTGGGTTTGTCCTTTTTCCTCCAGAAAACCCACCCTTTACTTATAATATTTTTGCCCAAAGGGATGAGCCACCGGCGGGCTTGGGGACACGGGTGCCCACCGTGACTGAGGAGTGCGGGACCCCACTACCATCCTTCATCCCTTCAAACCCCCCCCCAAAACCCCCAAATCAGACTTTTTTCCCCCCTCCTTTATTTTCCTGCCTGCCCCGCAGGCAGCGGGGAAGCCCCGGCCGGGGAGGGGGTGAAAGTGTTTGTGGCTCCGTGACTGACGGCACCGCTCGCCCTCGACACCCCCAAACCCCACGTGCGGCCACTCTCCTCCCCTGGGGGGGCTTTAATTCAACTTTCCCTTCCCACTCACTTCCCCAGCACCTCCCCGAGCCCGCGCATGAAACGAAAAAAAAAAAAAAAAAACCACACAAAACCGGGTGAATCAACTTTATTTCTAAGAATCATTCAGGATTTCCAAGCTTTCCAGTTTCAATAGAAGTAACGATAGTGGTGCTTCAACCCCCCCGCGTCTCCCCCCTCCCCTCTTCTTACAACACAGGCTGGCTGCCGGACCGGTATATAAACCCCGAGAAGTCCCCCAGTATGAACATGAATTTCTGAAAACTTCCTCTGCCAACACCAATCCCTATTAAGTCGCTCCCGGGACGCGGCTCACAATGAAGTTCATGCCGGCAGGTAAAAAAAAAAAAAAAAAAATCGACTTTGAGGATATTATTTCCCCTTCTCCCCCTTCTTTTTTTCCTTCCCCTCCCCTCCTTTTCCCGGTGATGCTCGGGTGCAGGCGGGTGCCGGTTGGATGCCACCGCTGGAGCTGGAGCGAGGGCTCCCGCCGCGTTGCGTTCCCCCTCGGGATGAGCATCTCTGGGAATTGGCAGCGGGAGCGCAGCGCGGCGCTGGCGCGGTGCAGCCAACATCTGGACACTTATATAACTGGAAATGCTTCCAAGAAAAAAAAAAATCTCAAGGAAAGGGGGGGGGGATTTTTTTTTTTTAATGGCTTTTTTGTACTTTTAAATACTTTTCCCCCCCCTCCGGCTTTTCCTCCTTCTGGGTCTCCTGATGCCGTGTCGGGAGCGCTGGAGGGATGGGGAGGCTGCCAAGTGCAGGAGGGGGAGTTGGAGGGAGCAGCCCCCACCCCAGCGGCAGCGCTGGGGGATCCCAGGGCCCCTGGCACACGTGGGGGCCGAGCCTCGCCCTGCCCAGACGGGAAAGGGGGAGAAGCAGCGGCCGAGGGGGGAAGCGGCGAGAGGGGCTTGCGGCAGGGTCAGGGAATCTGCATCCCGTGGGAACACTCAGGGCCCCGGGGGCGCGGGGAGGAAGGGTCCCCCCCGTCCCGTGCAGGAGGGGAGCGGCGGCGGGTCAGGGATCGCAACACGCCCAGGTAAGTCCTTTCCCACCTGGGCAGAGTAAATAAATCGAGGCTTGGATTACCCGGCACCGGCGGCACGTCGGAGGCGCTGACAAGTGCGGGCAGCTCCTGCTCTCGGCACTGCCCGGGGCCTCCCCTGGCAGCACCCCCGGGGCGGGCACGGGACCCCGACGGGGCCCTCCTGGTGGCATCCAGGTCACCCAGCAGCCGGGACCGCCCTGGGCCACCCTGCCCCGAGGATGCCCAGCACAGCTGGCGGCGTTCCGGAGGCGTTTCGACCTCCCCGAGCAGGGATCCCGGTTTGGGGGAGTCCCAGTGGACGAGGGCTCGGAGCGCCCCACTCTCAGGAGGGGACGCCGGGGCGACCCAGCTGCCGGTGGCTCAAGAGTCCCCTTGTTCCGCGTCCAGGGATTTCCTGGCTGGAGTCTCTGGCAGCTGCGTCGTCCCTCCCCAGGGCTCCTCGGCACTGCGCCCACTTCGCAGACGGGGAAACTGAGGCAGGCGGTGGGGCCGGAGGCGGGAGGGAGGGAGGGAGGGCACGCCGAAGGCAGGTTTCCTTGCGGGCGCCCCGCTGAGTCAGCCGGGCCGGGGTGGGGCCTTGCTCCCGCAGCGCCCGGACCAGGATAACGGAGGAAAAAGCGCTTTGCATATTTGATTAAACCCGGCAGGTCGCCACCGGGCCGGTTGCGAAATGTGGGAATGCTGCGGGGCCCCCCGCCCGGAAGGGAGGCGGGGGAGCGCCTGCCGGGGGGCAGGTGAGGGGGACGGGAGTGGGACGGGAATTTCGGTACGGCCGGGACAGAAAAATGGGGGGTCTGAGGGCTGCCGGCTGAGCTGGACCCACACCCGAGAGGGATGGGTCCCCACCCTGGATGTCTCTGGGTGCCTGGAACCGGGGCCATCCTTGGAGGATGTTCTGCGACGTGGTCCCCACGGGCCAGCACCGTCCCGTGCCGGTGCCCACCGTGACAGCGGCCTCTCTCCCCGCACAGGTGTCGTGCCCTTCATGGCCCTGCTCCTGCTGCAGCGGCGGCCGGTGGCCGGGCGGGCACTGCTGGTCACCGGCTCCAGCTGCCCCGGCCACGGCCTGTGCCGCTCCAACGTCCAGGAGCAGACCCGCAGGCAGGTCGCGCTGCTCAACGCCACCGCCCAGGACCTCTTCAGCCTCTACGTAAGTGACACTCGGGGACAGAGGGGACCTCAGGGGAGTCTGATCCACGAGTGCATGGAGGGGGAGTGCTGGGGACACGGTGGGGACAAGAAGTGGCCGGGAGGGACACAGGGGACATGGGGTGACGCTCACCTCTCCCCCCAGCTGAAGTGCCAGGGAGAACCGTTCAGCAGCGAGAGTGACAAGCTCTGCAACCCCACCGGCATCTTCTTCCCTGCTTTCCGTGTCAACCGGACGAGCGAGAGGAAGGAGGTGATGGTGGCCATGTACAAACTCTTTGCCTTCCTCAACGCCTCACTGGGGAACATCACACGCGACCAGGAGGAGCTCAACCCCACGGCCAAGGAGCTCCTCGACCGGCTCCACAACACCACCAAGACCACCCGGGGCCTCATCTCCAACCTCACCTGCCTCCTCTGCAAGAACTACAACATATTCCAGGTGGACGTCAGGTACGGGGAGAGCTCCAAGGGCAAGAGCACCTTCAAGAAGAAGCAGCAGGGCTGCCAGGTGCTCAGGAAGTACGTGCAGGTCATCGGCCAGGCGGCACGTGTCCTCCTACCTCATCTCAGCCCCTCATGAGCGCCCGCCCCAGCTCCGCTGCTTCTCCACTGCCGACGGGCCCCGCCGCTGCCTCCCGAACTCCCGCCTTCCTATTTATTATCCCGGACCCTGCGCTGGCCCCATCCGCCCTCTGGTAATTTATTGCCCCTTGAGGGGGTGAACGTTGCAGGCCGGAGTGTCCCGGGTGGAGCAGAGCTGGGGCCGGCATCCAGCGGGACGAGGCAGCGCATCCCCGAGGAGGTGCCGGGGCGTGGGCTGGTCCCGGGATGGGCCTCAGCCGTCCCTGCACTCCCACGGCGTGTGGGGAGCTGTGGGGGCTGTGGGGAGCTGTGGGGGCTGGCGGCAGGGCTGGACTCTGTCCCCCACAGACAGTTCCCATCATGGAGAGCAGCCTGACAGACATCCTCAAGCACCGTCTGAAAGCTTCCACTTCCCTGGAAAAAGGACTGTGAGGAAGGACACAGTGATGCAGCGGCTGGGGGGATGTGGGGACACGCTCCCCCTGCACATTTTAAGGCCCCACAAGGAGCTGACCTGGGGGTACTCTGGTGGCCGTGGTGGCTGGGGCTGGGCCCCACCATCCGGGATGAGGTCACCCCCCCGGGACAGAGCGGGCAGTCACCCCACTGTGGAGCATCGTCCCCCCGCGCGGGCACGGCGGGGTACGGGATGTCCTCCTCCTTTGGAAAAGTGCTTTTCCCATGGGAGGGCTCTGAATGTACTAATGGCCAAGGGCTGGGCTCCTCACGGCTGAATGCAGCCTCAGCATGGGGTGGGTGCGTGGGACAAGGGGGTGTGGGACACGGGGAGGTGGGACATGGGACAGGGGACGTGGGGACAGGTGGCAGGAGGTGCTGGCTCGCTCCTGGCACCAGAGCAGGCTGTGAGGGTTATTTATTGCCTCAGTGGAAAGCCCAGCGTGCACCGAGAGCTGTGACCTGACTTAATAATTTTATTCTTAACAATAATTATTAATTATTAAGAAGATTTGTGGTAATATATAAAATGGAGTTCTATTTAAATATTTATTTTTTTATACTTCTTTGCCCTTTTTTTTTTTTTTTTTTTTTAAATAAACCAACAGAAACAGACTGCATTTGACTGCTCTTTGCCAGGCCCCCTTTGTGCTCACCCTCAGACACCTCTACTCCCCTGAAGCCCCCTCAGGCATCTCTGTGGGCTGGGGGTCACAGCGCCCTGTCACCTTGCTCCTTCCTCCCTTCCCACCTCCTGTGGGATGGCTGATTTGGAAGGTTTTTTTCCAGGGGGGCATGCTTACACTGGCGCTCACCAGCTGCTCAAAAGCACCGGGAGGGTCTAAGGAGGATTGTGGCGTGGGGACCACAGTGGGGGGGGGGGATCATAACAGGGTGGTACAGGGACCATCACAGTGTGGGGACAGTCACAGTGTGGGGACCATGGCAGTGCAGGGATCGTGGTGGCATGGGGAGCACTGTGGTGTGGGATCATCACAGCGTGGGGACCACCAGGGTGCAGGGACATCAGTGGCATGGGGAGAATCCCTGCGTGGGCACCGCGGCAGTGTGGGGAGCACCGTGGCACAGGCACCATCCACGGCCCGGGCAGCCCCACGCTGGCAATGCCGGCAGGTCCTGGGGGTACAGGGAATCACTGACGCCGGCTGGGAAGAGGCAGAGGGAGTTGAGAGAGCATGTGCAGGGTGGAAGGGACACACCAGATAAAATCAGAGCCGCTTCCCAGGCAGCGCTGGGAGAGGCTCAGCAAAGCTTCGCCGGGGCCAAGACCACCTAAGGCTGCAGCAGTGCCCCGGTCCTCGGCGAGCGTCTCGCATGGGGCTGTACCGGTTAACAAGAGCCTGATTATACAGGAGACGTTGGAGCAGGATGATGAAATTTTCCTCCTCCTCCGGAGCCCTCGGGCCACCGGCCAAACCTCCCAGGCATGAGACAGCAAGCGGATGAGCTAAGATCCTGTGTGATCATCTCTCGTGTCTCGGAGGAGCCCCGACCAGAGAATCATTGCAGAAATTCAAAAGTTGCCCCCAAACCCCCTCCTTCTCTGCTCCACGGGGTCGTGCCGCCCGGTTGTACCCCCCAGCTCCCACGGGAGGTTTCACGGCATGGCTTTGACCCCAGAGTGACACCACCTTGTGCCGGTGGCAGCCTCGTCCTGCAGCAGTGGTGACGGCAGGGACAGCAGTGCCCAGCTCCAGCCTGGCCCTGCTGTCCCTTCATGGCAGGGGTGAGCCCCAAACCAGCACCGGCTCTCCTGCCCCACGGCAGAGGCACACAGGGGTGTCCAAGGATGCCGTGGGGTGTCCCCAGGCACGGTGTGCTGTTCTTCCATCACCCCAGCCTGTCACCAGGGAAGGGACCCCGGGTGTCACTGGTGCCCCCCGCCCTGGAGGGTGCCCCTTTTAGGATCACAGCCCATCATCATTTCGTGGGGCCCCTTTCCTGCCTGCACCATTGAGATACAATGCCCTCAAAGCAATACAGCCTTCCCAAAACACAGGGATGGGGCAGGGCACGGAGGGGAGGGCACCATCCCTTTGGAATGGGCATTACGCCCCGGGGCAACGTCCTGCAGTGTTTGCTGGCTGCCAGAGCCACCCTGTCCCTGCAGCTGGGGACACCCAGGTATCCCCATGGCTGTTGCCACCACAGCACTGTACAGTCAACATCTCATAGGCTGGAAGACCTGGGCTGGGCATCCAGGCTGGGCCTGTTTGTGCGTCGATATCCACACCTCACCCACAGCAGGGACGTGGCAGGTGCCCAGGGGTGTCACCAACCCTTCCCCTGGGGCTTGAGGGGTGTCAGGGCCGGGGGCTGGGGTCGGGCTCAGCGGGGCCGGGAGCTGGGCTGGGGACAAGGGGAGTGAGGAGCTGTGCACATCTGGATTTCTCACGCTTGTGTTAACCGTCCCTCCTCAACCAGATGGCAAAAATAAATAAATAGAATAAATCACAGCCTCCTGACATAAATCGGGAACTCACGCCCGGGTTCTGCGTTTCATGAGTCTCCCTGGAAGACAGTCAAACACAGGCGAGGACAATGGGTTCACTTCTCCCCTGTGTCGGGTCATTCCCAGTTAAGGCTAATTAGCGGCGGGCGGGGGATTAACTCTTCCTTCCCTGCAAACGGGTGGACAAGCCCCGAAAATCCCCCAAATCCTTTCCTTTGCGATCCCCCGGGGTTTTGGAGCCGGGGCTGGCGGAGGCCCCCTGCTCGTGCCATCTCCTCAGCGAGCCAGGACGAGCTGCCCTGCTCGTCCCAAACTCGGGGGAGATGGAAAGGGCTCCAATGACTTCAGCCAGCGGCTGATCCCACCCAGCCGGCGCCCCGGGGAAGCGGGCCAGCCCCGCCAGCCGCACCGGCAGCACCGGGGAGAAACGGCGCTGTGGCTTCCCCGGCGGCACCGGCAGGACCCTGTCAGTGATCCCCCTTCAGCCCCAGGAGCAGAGAAACTATTCTGACCAGGCCGAGAGCCAGGAGGGGCTCCGGGGAACCATCCGCTGTGATGGGAGCGATGCCCGCGCCCCGATAACGGAGCGGCCTGACCATCGGCCCCGAGCGGCGGGTCAGCGCTGCCTTCGGGGAGCGGGATACGTGAGGAGCTGCTCCTGCCCGCGGTGAAGTCAGTGCCGCTGCCTGGGTGTGACTAACTGACCTCAGCCCTTGGCCCCGCGGCGCGGATCATGTGCTGCCTGACGCCGCGAACCCGGCCCGACGGGTCCCTGCCGTGCCCCGGGGCCACCGGCCAGACGGGACTTGCCGTCCGCGGGGGCAGGTGCGGGGCTGGGGCACCGCCAGCCTCACATCCCCTCTGTGGGGCGGGCGATGGGTGACCCGAGCTGCATCCCCGGGGACTGAGCCAGCAGGAGCATCCCCACCCCGGCCAACCCCACCGGCAAAGCCGGGGACGGCAATTCCCTGAGAGGATCCCAGTTGGAGCATCCCGCCTTCCCCCGTGTGCAGCCAGGCTGGGGTCGGAGCCGTTGGTGCTCACGGCAGAGCCCCTTCCCCATCTGGGAGGTGCCCTCAAGGCTCGGGATTGGGGACAAGCATTCAGCCAGCAACGATCTCCCCAGCAGTCCCCAGCCAGGTCCCTGAGGATGGGAACATTGCATCCCAAGGGCTGGCTGGAGGCTCTCCCTCTCCGTCGCAGGCTGGCCGCTGGCCCGAGCACGGAAAGCAGAGCAGGGCCCATCTGAAACGCATTCGGGCACTGTTGCTGCAATAGCAGATGCTCCTGCGGGTCCCCGGCCACATCACAGCGCGGCCGCGCGGGAACCGCACGTTCACATGGGAAGGAACGGCCCCGGTCCCAAACGGTTCGAACTCCTAATTGGGGACCAACCGTGACAAATAAACAAGACAATGGGCTGGAGGCGAGATGAACGCAACCTCTGTCGCAGGCCCCGGCTCCGAGGGCCGCCCCCGTGCCCGGCAGGGGACTTGGCACGGGCCTGCCAGAGCCGGGGGGAGGGCAGGGCCGGATCCGGACCCCCCGGCAGAGCCACTCACTGTGTGACACCGCCGGGGCTCGGGGCTGGCTCGGGAGAGGGATGACACATCCCCAGCCATCCCCCGAGACCCCTGTCGGCAGCTTTGCTCAGCAAGTGTTTAGTCTCATGGTGAGAGAGCTTGGAGCAGGGTCAAACCCAGCCCTGTGGAGCTGCTGGAGAGGCCTCTCCTTCCTGCACCCCAACTTGGGGAACATTCATTTGCCTTGCACAGGGTGCAGGGGGCCCTTGTCCATCATCCTCCATCCAGGAGGTGATGTGCTGCCTTGGAGTGATGCCTGGGTATCTGAGGGAGGGGTTGTGTCAGCATAGTTATCGCCCTCCAGCAGACAGAGGGCCCTGGGTGTGCTTGGCAGCCTCGACAAAGTGCTCAGCACCCAACCAGACCCACAGCAGGCAGAGCACCCACTCATCAGTGTCTGAAAGGGAGTGAACAATTGGCTCTTCCATCCCTGTTCTGCTTGGATCTCATGTGATGTTGAATCCCCCTTGCAGGCCCTGAGCCCAAAGCCCCCAATCCATCAGGACCTGTGGGGTTGAAGCTATTTGAGGCACATCTGCATAACAAAGGTATTTCAGGTGGCTTGAACCCACCTAATTCCTGGCCAGGAGGGGAAAATCAGGGCTCAAGGGGAAGATCTCGCCCAAGGAGAGGGAGGGAACTTGGGGATAAGGCAGAGTGCCGGCAAGGGTGAAGCCCAAAGATGAGCCCCTGCAATCACTTTTCCCATCGGGACAAATTCAGAGAGTTAACAAAACTAGTGGAGATTCCTGGACAAAGAGAGAAAAGAAAAGCAGAGATTTCTCTTGATGTTCAAGGGGTGATGGCAGCAGAGAACAGCCCTGGCCACGCCTGATCCGCCTGTCCCCTCAGTGCCCACCTGCCCTTTGCTCTCCCCTCACTCTCCAACCCCAGGGAGTGGTGGCACTTCCAGCCCAATGGCACTGCAGGGAGAGAGGGGAATGCTCCCAGCTAAAATTGGGGGATATCCCACCTTTTAGTATTCCATTCACTGCCTCCACTGCCTGGCACCCCCAACCCCAGCAGGACCCCTCCACTGGGCACCACACCCTGGGTGTCCCCACCGAACTCGCTCGCTGCTCCCTCACCCACGTGCTGAGGTCCCTGCGAGGATGCCAAGCACCCCTCTTCCCCCTCAGCTTTTGCTGCATCTGGGACATGTTTTAGGGCCAGGAGAGTTGACATGTTAATTTATTGCAGCAAAATGAAGCAGAAGCAGGCCCGGGTCACGCTCTCCTCTGGTTTCCTAAGAAAACAAGGTGTGCGTGCAGCCCCGCCGGGCGAGCGTGTGTGCGCCTGTGGCTGCCAACCAAATTTGACTGAGGGCCTGAGGCCCCAGAGAGAGAAAGTTCCTACATGTCTTGTGTAGACAAGGAGCTGGAGAGGAGCAAGCTCCAAAGGAACCCCCACGGCAGCAGTGTGAACCCAGCCTTTCCCAGCCCCTGGAGACTCCCCTCCTCCGCAGCTGGGTGCCGGGAGGCACAAACTGCTCCTAGAAAGATGTCTGCTTGCTTTTTTTCCCCAGCCTGGCATTTCCCACACGGGCTTTGAGCATGGCTGTGGGGCAGGGAGGACAGGGACAGGTGGGCGAAGTCTGTCCTCTTCCTGGCAGCCCCGGTGAGACGCCTGCCAGGCTCCGGGATGGGGTTTTCCATGCGGAAGCTGCGGTCGCCGCACACCTCGGTGCTGCCAAGTTCTGCTGCCAAGCACCTCACCTTGGTGCTGCTGTATGTCAGCCTGCAGATGGGCAGCAGGGGTTCTCCATGGTGCTCATCACCCTGGCACCAGCAGTCCCCATCACCCATCACCACTGGTCACCATTACCCTGACACCATTGGCCCCACCTTCCCAGCACCGCTGGTGCCCATCGCTCTGGCACTGTTGGTCCCATTAAACCGGCACCACCGGTCTCCATCAGTTTGACACCACCGGTACCCATCTCCCCAACACCACCAGTCCCCATCACCCTGATACCACTGATCTCCATCACCCCAGAACTACTGGACTCCATCACCCTGACTGCATTGGTCCCATCATCCTGACACCACCAGCCTCCATCACCCCAGCACCACCAGTCCCCAGGGCACCAGGAGCAGCAGCCCCTCAAGGACCAGGATTTAAAATTCCCTAGGGACAAAGCGAAAGGTTCCCCCCTTTCCTAACCCCACTTCCATCAGTATTAAACCTTCCTGCTCCCCCTCCAGCAAGTCTGGGCAGAGGGGCCCAGCCCGGCTCCCGCTGCCAGCAGGGAGAGCTGCACAGCCCGACCCCGGGTGCATCCTCATGCACATCCTCGCATGCTCCTCTCGCAGCCAAGCCTGGGAGGAAACAAGCCCCAGCTGTGCCTCCTCACAGCTACTGTGACCGGGCTCTTCCCCTGAAAAGGTCTCGGACAAGCAGCGGGAGGGACCTGCCCCACAGCCCCGGAGCTGGGGCAGAACGAGCTGCACCTCATGGAGCGGAGGTGCAAAGCGCAGTCAGTTCCTCACTCCCCACACGGAGCTGGCGGCATCACCGCTCTGCCACACCACGGGCTGTTAAAAGCCAGGATAACACAGGTCCATCCCACGTTCCCGGGGCTGGTTCCGCACAGGGCTGTGTTTACATGTCCCCGTGCCGGCCCACATCTGTGTTTATGTGTGTGTTTCCGTACGGGTGCGTGTGGCTCCGTGTGTGTGGCGGGGCTCTGGGTGTGTACGGGTGTCTCTTCGCATCGGGCTCTCAGTTAACCTCTTAGAAAATGAAAACAAGCCTGGAAGCCTGGCAGCTGTTCCCGAGCCCCGCTCCAGCCCCGCTCCAGACAGCCGGTAACCGCAGGTCTGATGACCGAGCACACACACGCTTCCCTTCGGGCCTTCTTAATTGCGCCGTCAGATATTCTGAAACAAAGGAAATTAAAGACTAAACTGATAGCAATAAATATGTCACAGGAGCAACGGGAGGCAGGCGGCTCCCCGGGCGCCTGGGAACCGGCAGCGCCGGTGGGAGACCGAGCGGTGGGCAAGCGCCCAGGCTTGGCCGGGGCTCTGCCGAAAGTTGGGTGGGCATTGGCAGCGCCGCTGACCCCGGGAGAGGCCTGGGAGCGCTCCAGCACAGCCGCGGGCTGGCGATGGCCGCGTTGGATTCCTCATGGAAACTTGCGTAGGATCCTGCCAGGTCCCAGGATTTTTTTTTTTTTTCCCCTTGCCTTTGCCCAGATTTGCTCTAACCGGCTCCTGATTTCCTCCAGCTGCCTGCACGCGAGCCTGCACGGGGAGGGGCAGCGGCAGACGTGGGGCACCGTCCCAGCGGGCACATGGCCAGTGGCATCCGGCCTGAGGTGGCCACAGGTCCAGTCACTGGAGAAGGGGCTGAGCTGGATGGGGACCACCAAAATGGTGGCCGAGGATGGGATGGGATGGGAGAGAGCTGGGAAGTGGAGCTGGTGCAGGCAGGCTTTGGAGCAGCGATGAGTGGGATCTGGCAGTGACTGTGGCGGCCACTGGCAGAGCACAAGAACCACTCTTCCCTCAGCCTTAGCTCATGGGACGAGTAGAACACTTTGAGAAAGCCCTGACCCAGCACGGGAAACAGCCTGGCAGGGAGGGTGGAAAAGCCCAGTGCCTGCTTAGCCTGGAAAAGGTGGGGTGGGAGGTGCAGGGGCTGTGGCAGAGCAGGGCAGAGCGATCTGCTGTCTGCCAGCAGAGCGTGGGACAAGACACTGTGGGCTTTGACCACAATGAGAGATGTTCAGGGGTTTGTCCTATGGCCAGAGTGGGATCACTGCCTGTGGAAGAGCCTCAGGAAGGAGCAGGACAGGGATGCAGAGCAGGCACAGCAGCATCTCCAAACTTTGCTCCCCAGTTTCACAGACTTTTTCCCAACCTCAGTCTCCTGGCCGAGATGTGCAACCAGGTCAGCTGAGAGTGGATGGAGGCGAGAGCAGCTCGGACATGGCCAGGACAAGGGGCTGAATGCAGGCAGCAGAAAGGCCTTGCTGGGCTAAATCCCTTCTAAAGACAGAAGGTTTTTGGCATCCTCACAGCAGCGTCGAGCCTATTGTGGGAGAACCCTGAGCACCGACCCCCACTGCTGAAGGCACTGTCACACTGTCACACGGTGCAGGGAGCGCTGAGGAACCAAGGCAGCTTTGGCTGGAAAACATCTTTTCATAACCACGGGGGAGGAGGAAGCCAGAGGGGCAGAAAACACAGGCAAAGCAGTTCCCTAGAAATACCCAAACACCTCCAGAAAATAACCTGAGGTAGTAACTCTCCCCAGCCCCGTGGCTGGATTCCTCCCGTTTACACCTCCCAAAACCCCTGGCGCTTCCGACCTTGCCATTTCTCTCTTCTGGGACATTTCCTGCCCAGTTCCTCAGCGCTGATCCAAGAGGCAGCCGGGTGCCCCTGCGGCACCCGCAGCCTTTTTGCTGATGGGCACATTGCTGGGGCAGCTTCCCTTCCCGGGAGGCGGAGGGGAAGGAAGCGCGGCCGGCGGGGCTGGCAGTGACCCCGCGGCGCTGCCACGAGTGTGGTTCGACGTGCGGCAGCCGCTTCCGCCGCCCCGGATTGCGAAGCCGCTGCCTCGGGGCACTGCCGGCAGCTGGCAGGGAGGGACGGGGCCCTTCGCTCCCCCCAGCCCAGCCTGGCCGCCGGCCACGTGCCATTCCCGCCGGGATGTGCGTGTGCCAGAGGATCGCCCCCCGGGGTCAGCCCGCAGCCCTCGGTGCCGTGGGCTGGGACACAGCCAGACCTGCCACGAGCTGGTGCTGGCACAGTGAACCTTCAGGTCCTCAGCCCGCTCTGGAGCCCAGGAATTTGGTCCAAGGACGGCCCATGTGAGCACGGAGCCAGGGGCAGCCCTGAGGAGCAGGGCAGGAGGGAGGCACCGTGTGAAACCCTGCAGTTCCCAGGAGCTCGAGCATCTGAAGTGCGGATGCTTTTTGAGTCTGCACTGGGACAGCTGTTATTTAACATCTTCATTAATTATGTAGATGGAGGCACCGAGTGACACCAAGCTGAGAGGTGCAGTGACACACCTGGAGGACAGGGCCATCCAGAGGGACCTGGACAAGCTCGAGCAGAGGGTCCACGGGATTCTCGTACAGTTTAACAAGACCTGGTGCTGGTGCTGCACCTGGGTCAGAGCAGCCTCTGGTAGCAATCCAGGCTGGGAATGAACAGATCCCAAGAAGCCCTGAGGAGAAGGATTTGGGGGTGCTGGTGGGGGGAAGCTTGGACCTGCCCCAGGCCAGAAACCCCTTGTGCCCTGGGCTGATCCCTCAGCGTGGGCAGCAGGGCAGGGGGGATTCTGCCCCTCTGCCCCCTCAGCTGAGACCCCCCTGCAGAGCTGCCCCAGCCCTGGGGAACAGCACAGGGAGGACGTGGAGCTGCTGGAGAGAGTCCAGAGGAGGCCACAGAGGTGCTTTGGAGCTCCTCTCCTGGATGGAAAGGCTTAGAGAACTGGGATTGTTCAGCCTGGAGAAGGGAAGGCTTTGGAGTGATCTGATTGTGTCCTTCCAGTCCCTAAAGCCAACAAGAAAGATGGAGAGCGAATTTTACAAGGGTGACAGGACAAGGGGGAATGGTTTCCCACTGACAGAGAGTAGATTTAGGTTAGAAATTAGGAAGAAATTCCTCCCTGTGAGGGTGGGGAGGCCCTGGCACAGGTTGCCCAGAGAAGCTGTAGCTGCCCCTGGATCCCTGGAAGTGTCCAAGGCCAGGTTGGATGGGGCTTGGAGCAACCTGGGCTGGTGGAAGGTGTCTCTGTCCACGGAAGGGGGTTTGGAACTGGATGAGTGTTAAACCCTTCCAACCCAAACCATTCTGTGATTCCATGACAAGAACAAAGGACACTGTTTAGTGCTGCCCCTCCTGCTGCAGGACACGGCCCAGTCCCTGGATCCATGAGGATGCTCCTGGCTGTGTGCTGCATGGGGAGGAGGATGGCAGAGCAGCTTCTCTTTGAGTCTAGATGGGAGAGCACCAGGAAGCAGAGTAGCCTGGGCAAGGGGTAACCCGAGGTCCTCCCTCTTCTTTGTGCATTCCTGTCCACGGGTGAAACTTCCCGACATCCCAGGGGAGTCTCTCCACCGCTCCCAGCCCCACCAGCAGAGCAGGATGTGGCCCCGTGGTCCCAGGCAGCCCAGTTGTTTCCATATTCCCCTCCTTCCTCCCCAGGTGAGTCTCCAAGAAGGAAATTCCCACCAAGAACAGACTTGCCTTGCTCCCAGCGCAGGGAATGTGCACCCTGGCTTGGCTCAGGGATTGGCTGCTGCTCGGGAGGATCCAGGCTTTCCGTGAGCTCCTGCCTGGCGAGGGGCGGCTGTCGTGGCTGGGCTCCTCTTCCTCCTGGCCCACGCAGTGGGGTGAGTGCCTGGCACGCACCTCCTGTTCAGGCAGTTCCTTAGCAAAGGAATGTTCCTTGGCTCTGGGAGCTGCAGCAGAAGAGCAGGTGGGCTCCCAAGAAGGAAGGATGTTTTTCCCTCTTTCCTTGGCTTGAGTAGGCCAGCGCTGCCTGCGCCGTGTCCTGGAAGCAGAGGCTGGAGCCGGGGGAATTTTATCACCCTCCTTCACCCGTTGTTGTCTTCAGAAAATACAAGTAGATGAGGCTCAAAAATCTGTCCCCCAAGCGCAGCGTGGCTGCTGAGCACCTCATGGGAGTGACCTCACCCAAATTCTCCTGAGCCAGTTCTTTCAGAAGAGAACTGAGCTTCAGAGAAATCAGAAATAGACACCAAAACCACCGGAACACGAACCAAAACTCAGCCCCCTGAGTGATTCCCATATGGTCTCATTCCATCTTTGCTCTGCTGTCATACACCAAACCATCTTCTCTCCCACCTCACCTCCCATGCACCCAGGGCAGGCTGTGCTCACATGACAGTCCCTACACACCTCCCAGGAATGCTGCGCACACCACAGCACTTGTGGGGATCAACACTGATCCCCACACTCACTAAACCCAGAGGAAGGCACTCTTTGTTTCTCAAAAATCTGCAGAAATGCTGGACTCGGCAAAATTCTCACCCTTCCCGCATTGGTTAGTGATGGCTAAATGTTATTTTAGATCAAAGGAAGATGGGAATGGCTGGATCAGACCTAAAGCCCATCCAGCCCGTCTCTACCTCAGGCACTAAGTCCCACCAGATGCTCCAGAGGAAGGTGCAAAACCTCATTGGCCCATTGACAGAAAATAATCTGCCTGAGCAGGACTTCTGATCATCCCCACGAGGGCACAGGAGCGAGTCAGTGGCTTTGCTGGTCAAGACCAGTGGGATATGGATGGGATTGACACGAGTTCCTTCAAAGACCAGCACTAGGGGGGAGATGTCCCCTGCAGATTATGGAGAGAGAGAGAGAGAGATGAAAGACTTCCTTCAGTGATTCAAAAGGAGAGTCCCTCCCTGCTCTGAATCATCCTGGGGAAGAGCTGATCTCTCTTCATCAACCAAATACGGAGTTTAGGGCCGTTGGCCTTCAGTTTGATGTTTTAAACACCTCAAATTAGGGTGGATGCACCATCAGAAAGGGTTTCAGCTTCAGCAACATCCCTCCATAGGGACCTCCCTTAAAGGCCTCCCTCAAATATGAAATGCCACCACAAAGGTGCAGGTCACAGATGAGAGTGAGATGGCAGCTGGCAAAGAGCTGAATTTAGGAAAAAAATTATTTCCCAAAGCCCTATTTTACAAAGCTCTACAGTAACATTCTAGATTAACAACAGAAATTCTTCACAGAAGGCTATGCAGCATCAGGAACTGCAGAAAAGCACCTGCTGACAGCACCTTGAAGAACTGACACCTCCACCACATCACTCCTGGCAGAGTTGTGTGACCTCAGGAGAGTCACTTCCTGTTTGAATTTAAAATTCTCCCTCTTTATA
>NW_020956826.1:38658-41356 GCF_003031625.1 Empidonax traillii
AAAAAATTATTTCCCAAAGCCCTATTTTACAAAGCTCTACAGTAACATTCTAGATTAACAACAGAAATTCTTCACAGAAGGCTATGCAGCATCAGGAACTGCAGAAAAGCACCTGCTGACAGCACCTTGAAGAACTGACACCTCCACCACATCACTCCTGGCAGAGTTGTGTGACCTCAGGAGAGTCACCTCCAGTTTGAATTTAAACTTCTCCCTCTTTATAGTGAGAAAAAAGATCACAGAATTGTAGAATAGTTTGGGTTGGAAGGGACCTTAAAGCTCATCTCCTTCCACCTCCCTGCCATGGGCAGGGACATCTTCCACCAACCCAGGTTGCTCCAAGCCCCTTCCAATCCGGCCTTGGACACTTCCAGGGATCCAGGGGCAGCCACAGCTTCTCTGGGCAACCTGGGCCAGGGCCTCCCCACCTGCACAGGGAACAATTTCTTCCTGATTTCTAATCTAAGGCTACTCTCTGTCAGTGTGAAGTCACTGCCCCTTGTCCTGTCACTCCAGGTCCTACACGAGTTGTTCAACCTCCTTGGTGAAAACCTGGTGACCTGATGATGAAATAAGTCCTGATGGATTAATGGAATTACTAACGGAGAGCGGAGGAAATACCAGTTGCAAGACACTGAAAAAATCCAAGCCTGCCCACGGGCAGCGTTTCCTGCCGCAGCGATGCACCGGGGGCTGGGGATGACACAAGCAGCGCCCTCGTGACGTAGCGACCCAGAGCTCCCGGCACGCCACGAGAGATCCCAGCAAGCCTGAGCAGCGGCCGCCACGCTCGGTCCAGCACGGCCCCAGAAACACGAGCGTCGAGGCGCCCGTGGAGTGACTTCAAAGGCATCCTGACATCAGCAAAGCCACCGGCACGGCCCCGCCGCAGGTCTGCCGAGTTTCACACCCCGCACTCCGGCGGCAATCATCAGAGCCCTTGAGTCACTGACCGGCACTGAGCGCTTCCTTTGTCCGGCGTGGAAGGATGCCCAGGCGCAGATATCTGACTTTCACATCTCACTCTCTTTGCTCACAGAGCTGCTCACACAGCAGGCTCTGTTGCTGGGCTATAGGGAATTTTTGTGCCGGGCTCCTTGACGTGATCCCTTTCAGACAGAAAGCCCTGACTCATGAAGCTGTGACGTTGAATGTGCTGCTGTGTAAGGCCTGACACGACGAGACACTTGGCACCCGCTCGCTCCCGACCCAGCCAAGAGGAATATATGCATTTTTCAGAACTGAATACTCCGATTTTCTACTTTTAAGGAAGAGGGAAGCCTTAGCAAAGCCGTAGCAACAAGGGTCACCCAAATACAGTCAATGTCTCCCACTGGATAGTTAAATAAGCGAAATGAAAAAATAATGGCTTTCCCTTTTCTTTTGCAATCGGTGGCCAAATATGCTGCTTCTCTTCCGGAATGAGCAGCTGCCAATTTCGGAGAAGAAAATCTCTTGTAGCCAAGTAGCTCAGCTCTTACATTCTCTCGAACAGCCTGGGAAAAGGAAAGCTGGCCAACCAGTCGGCTAAATAATTTTTGGAAATAAGTAGGTAATGGCCCTCTGACACACCACCGCCACGGCAACTTTACTTGCAGGCTGACGTCTCTTTTAAAGCGGAAAATTGACACATCCATGTCAAGTCCTTGGATCTCCTTCACAGAAACTTTGTGAGTTGACTGTGGATCCGATTTCCAAGTCACCAAAAGCTTTTAAGCACACAGAGCTTTCCCAAAATTAACACACGTGGCAAAGTATCTTTGGATGAGCCCATCTGGCCTTATCCAAAATGCACAGGAGTACTAAGAGTGCTTGGGTTTTTTTGGATATTCCTGCCCTGAAGTTTCCAGTTAAACTCTCTGAGCAGCACTTTGAAAATAGAAAGAACATGATGTCAGGTCCTGATTCTTTCTTTACTTCAGTGTAATTCCAGTGCACAGGCAAGAGAACCAGGTAACAGCCAACCAACCACCAGCCAAGGGAAGTATTTGGTTGTGTGCAGGCAACTCGGCCTTGCCTGGGTGTCCTGCTTACCAAAATCTGCCAGCTGCTGAAGCCTGCACTGATTCCCCACCTCTTTGCCATGGAGTAACGCCAAATTGTTCCGAAGGAGGTTTTCTGTTGTGCTCCTGCTCCTCTTGAAGTTGGTCAACACGGAGTTTGGTGCCAAAATAAGAGGTCCTTGTCCCCTCCCCACAGACCATTCCCATCCTCAGCCATTGCCTGTGGGATGAGCAAGGTCAGGGAAAGGTTCTGGATGAAAACTAACCCATCCCACAGGCAGCTGATCTGAACTTTCAGCAGAACACACAGGCAATGAAGGTCTGACCTACCCATGCTGTCCCTTCCAGCTCTCTCCTGAGGACACACAGACAGCAATACCAGAGCCCTGCTGGAGGGGATTTCAGAGCCTCAGAGGAATGACCAGTGGCAAGTAATTCCTTCACTGGATGAGATCCAGTTTGCAATGAATGGGGGAAAATATGGGGACTGGAAGATGGGGATTCTGCCCCTCTGCCCCCTCAGCTGAGACCCCCCTGCAGAGCTGCCCCAGCCCTGGGAACAGCACAGGGAGGACGTGGAGCTGCTGGAGAGAGTCCAGAGGAGGCCACGGAGATGCTGCCAGGGCTGGAGCCCCTCTGCTCTGGAGCCAGGCTGGGACAGC
The DNA here is from genome assembly GCF_003031625.1 of Empidonax traillii. NCBI lineage: Eukaryota > Metazoa > Chordata > Aves > Passeriformes > Tyrannidae > Empidonax > Empidonax traillii. The sequence goes on from NW_020956826.1 coordinate 41,324, forward strand.
TGGGGGGGTTCCCCTGGAGAAGAGAAGGCTCCA
>NW_020956826.1:42304-80019 GCF_003031625.1 Empidonax traillii
GCTCCTGAAGTGGCTCCTGCCCCAGAGGCCAGGGCTCTCTAGGTGGGGGAGGAGTGGGAGCGAGGGATCCTTCCCCAAACCACTGAACTCCCCCATAGCGAGGCCTCCCACATCCCAGCGCTGTTCCTCACCCACAGGGACATGCAGCTTCCATTTACTGGCTGGGCTGAACTTTGAAGGAAAAGTGTTCAGGGACAAAAGGCGACTGTGCCCCCGGCTCTCCTGCCGAGGCCCCACCTGCTCGCGCTGACATTCAGGGAGCTGAGGCTGGCAGAGCCTTGGGCACATTCTCGCCAACTCCAAATGCCACTTTGTTTTCTAGAGACACCATTTTCCTGTGTTTTAGACAGTCTTACCCTCTGTTACTGAAAAAAAGGTCTGTGTGTGATTCAAGGTCAATTTACTGCACAAAGGACTTGGTTTCCTGTTATCAAGCCCAGACTTTCATCAGAGTAAACATCCCCTCGCTGCACGTCCTGTGGAGAAACACAAGTAGCATGAACACAATATATCATGACATGCTTGGAAAAGAAACCAGTGCCTTGTATTTGACAACCACATCCCTCTTCTCCCCCTGGGGTTTGCTCAAAGCCCTCCAGGGCGGGTCTGGGGGCTTTCCTTGGCAGCCACGGCCCCTGAACCATCCCTGAAGGATGTTATGTCATGGAATCATGGAATGGTCTGGGTTGGAAGGGACCTTCAAGCCCATTTCATTCCACCTCCTGCCATGGGCAGGGACACCTTCCACTAGATGAGGTTGCTCCAAGTTTACCCAACTTGGCCTTGGACGCTTCCGGGGATGGGAGTGTTGAATCCACTGACCACAGCCAGAGTATTTTCATTCCTACTTTTCTAGTGTAAAACCAACTCCACAGGGAGGTATTGACACCACCAGCCAATCGATCATGCCTCGGAACAGGAGGTCACTGATGCCGAGGGAAACGCCAAACAGGCATGTCTGGCACACAGATATCCAGGGTGGCATTTCCTATGGAAAACTCCTGTGAGCCTTCGGAACCTCAGCCTCCGCTCAAAGGAAAGATCCATGTGCCAAGCAGGCTTAAATTAGCCTTGGAAAACTGATTATGGAAAATGTGCCAGCTCAGATGCAAATCCCTCTTACTTTACCTCGTGATGACAACAGAAGCCTGGTGAAATTTTACTCATCCATTAACAGAGGAGACTTTGCCCGGCGACACACGTGGGTGGGATTCCAGCAGGGTGACATTATGCTTTTGGCACGAGGACCTTGGCCCCCCCAAGCATGGCAGCCCTGTGGCATGACAAAGGCAGGCCACAGCCACATACTTTACCTGCTGACTCAAGAGGAAGAATGCAGAACCTACAAAAATTAGAGTCCCAGTCAAAATCCCGAGATGGTAATCTCACGGAACAGCCCCTCAGGTAAAAGATTTATGATTAGAATTACACTCAGGAAAGCACTGGCTGATTTCTAATCACCTTTAGAACAAGGTATAGCCAAGGCATTTCACTGGTATCGCTTCCAAAATCCACTGGAGGGGAAAAAAATGATCACTCAGCTCACTGGGACAGTTTTAGAGTGATTTTTGTTTCACCACCATGGATAGAGGCCCCTCCACGCTCCACTGGAATCAATGACAAAACTCTCCTGTTTTAAGCAGGAAATCATCTTTATTTCTTCTGCTCCTGTGTCTTGTTTCGTTTCTCCTCTCTGCCGTCCTTCCAAAACCGAAACAGCAGCAGCAATCAGATCAGATGACTTCCTAGATCACACGCAGCACTGGAAATCCCAAAAGAATCCTCTGTTTTCAGGTGAAAAACAAATGTTGACACCTGTCCATCCGCTTCCCGAGCAGCACCAGGGGCTGAGGTTATTTTCTTGTCGAGGACAGTGCATTTAAGGATGTGGTTGAGACGATGCGTTTTCCGTTTGACTTCAGTTTGACTTTCAGTTTGAAGCAGAGAGAGCTGTTCTTGTTAAACGCCATCCCAGAAACAAGGAAGGATTTCCAGAAGCATGGCCGGTCTGCCTGTGGCTTGGCAGGTCGGGGATATCCACATCAAAGCTATCAAAGAGCCCGTGGGCGCGATAAACGAGAACGGCTTCCCCTTCTTCGCCGATTTTCTGAAAAACCCCGCAGAGCATTCACTTTTCCCTTCAAGAATGTTCCCAATATTCTGGGTTTTTAAGCGGTTCCTAATCTTAATTGCTGTTGGGATCTTCGGGTGATCAAAGGCAGGGTGGCTGGGGTTCTTTGTGTTACTCACATTAGGGCCGGGATCACATATTCATTTATTTGGGTTGAAGAGGTACCAGTCTCCTTTCACTGCACGCACACAATTACTGTAAGCATGCAGGGGACTTGCCAAATGATGCATGAGGGGAGGAGGAGAATCTTTGAAGAAAATTGTTCAAACGTAATTTAGTTCACTAATTGGCAAGGGACCGTTACTAACGAATTGCTTCTGTTTTATGTCAGGAGTGAATCAGGTTGATGATGTGTAACATACATTAAGTCAGTTAATGAGTATTAACTAGAAATGCGACTGAAACACAAGAAAAAGGGTTTTTTCACCTTTAGCCAGCCAAGCAGAATCGCTAATAAATAAAAGGATATGTGTGAGTGACTTAGATGATTCCAATCTGCAGTGGAAAGACTTTTCTTAGAATCTGATGGTAACCACAAGTTTGTGGGAAACAAAATCAGATGCTTACTGCTGCAGTTCATCACCACTTACTTAATTTCTAACCAAGCCTGAAATAAAAATGACGAAAAGTCATTACCGTAAAATACCTGATTAGAACCCAGTGTGAGGTGTGACAATGAGCCCTGGCCATGGCTGTGGGACCAGGGCACCGTGTGGGCCACTGAGCCATGCGCTCACCTTGTGGGGGCTGTGTGTGCTCTGACACAGACACCTCGCTGTGCTTTCACTGGGGGCAGGACACTTGGCATCTCCCAGTCCGCACCGGGCAGGTTCCAGGGCCCCAAGCCTTGGGTCATGTGTAGAGCAGGAGGACAGCCTTGCTGGAGCAGCTGAGATCCCAGCCACGTTTGCCTGTCCCCATGCAGGATGCCATGGCACCCTGGCCTGGGGTGCAGGCAGGACTCGGGGTGCAGGGATGTGGCAGCAGAGCCAGCGGTGCCAGGGCAGAACCGGGAGGTGACGGCAGGCCCGGAGCTGTCCCGTGCAGAGCAGGGGTCACTCGTGGGTGTGCAGCCCTGAGAGCAAACATTGTCACAAAGCCCGGGCACAAGGAAGGCTTCTGGCTCGCTCTGGCATGTGAACAAACTGGCTTATTAGGCCACAGGTGCAAAAGTGAGAGTGCGGGAGGGAAAGTGAGGATAAAATGGAAAATTCCCGTCTTCTGCAGGTTTTGTGAAACAGGCACCAGCCCACGGAAACTGCCAGGCACTGCTGGGGGCTCAGGGATTGGCAGGGCGTCTGCCTGCCGTGGGCTGAGGGGAGACACCTGTGGGATCCGGATCACAATCCATCCCTTGGCTACCTGGAGGAGGGCAGCAGAAATCTCAGCGGGCTCAGTCTGGGCATTATCTCTGCTCAGTCAGCCAGGGCCTGCTGGCCTTTCACCTCAGTCTGACCAAGCAGAGCAAGAGCAGAAGGGAGATCTGTCAATCCCAGGTCCTGGTAGCTTTAGGCATGGAAAGAGCCCTCATGTCTGAGGGCCTGAGTGCTGCCCCAGCAGAGGACATCACCATGTTAATGGTGACAGGGAATGTGGTGTGCCAAATGATGGCCCTGGTGGCCAAAGACCCTCACTCAGATGCCCTGGACACTTGTCCCATACCTGTCAGGTGTTCTTACCTTTATTTGCAGCCATAGAGGACCTTTATGAAGTTGGTTTTAAAAGGGGTGTATTGCACCACAATTAATGTCACCCTCGGACATGGTGGGCTGCTGGTTCAGAAATGAGCTGATAATCCAGCCACGGCAACACTACTTGCAGAGTCAGAGAAAAACCATCCAGCACCAGCAGAAAATGTGTAGAGATTAGTTTATCTCTTTACTCAATATAGATAACACCCCTTCTTTGAAATAAAAATCTATGCTCCGGAAACAGCAGATAGGATGGAGTTAAGCACAATCTAGTGGATCATGAGACTTGGTGCTCTCTGGCACTGACACCTCAGAGTTCATCTTGAAACAGTGCCATTAAACCTGAGGGACAGAGTGGCACAGGACACTCCAGCCCCAGAGCAGGGAATTGAGCCAGGGAGGGGTGGGAGGTGTGAGGAAAGGAGGCAGAAAGAAGCACACAGACACCACTTGCAGGGAATTATAAATCCTCAACTTTAGAATATCAAACAAGGGCTGGTGGTTGACAAGGTCATGACAATTATGGGGCTTGTTGTCTCCCTGCAATCCAGAGTTTTCATGAGACAACATTCACAAATACACAGGGGCTGTGGAAGGGTTAAACTCTGTGAGAAGGAGAGGTCTGTACCAGTCAGATGACAGTGCAAACTCACACCTTCCAAAATGGATTCTGTGTCAGAATGAACATAATTTCCTGCTGTTCAGAGGCAGCTTCTCTGGTTCACTGACCTTCCTTTTCTTCTCGGGTCCTGTTACCTCTTCCTGGCTAAAGGCAAGGTTCAGGAGGTTTATCTGCAAGAACCATCAGAAACAGGGATCACTCTCACGGAGCAGGCTCCTGCCACATGAGTCAAAAAAGTACAGCTTCCAAAACTGCCATGTGTGTGCCTGGATCCTCTTGGCTCGGTCCCGTGTGATCCTGTTCTCCAGAAAAGCAATTAGGCAAGGAATCAGAACTGGAGGACTGGATGGAACTGGTGGGACTGTGAGAGTTGTGCAAGCAACAGGTTCAGCTTCAGGCACAGGGAATGGGTTTGGTGGCACATGAACAGCACCCATCTTCTCACTGCCAGCAGAAAACAGCAGCAGCAAGGAGGTCTTTGAGGAATACAATAGCTGATAGGCTTTCCCACCAACCTCAGGTAATCAGAACATGTGGAAAAGGAGGGGGCACTCGGGTCAAATTTGTGGTCACAGCCTGTAAGGAGGAGACACACAGTCCCTCTGTACCTCAGGGAATTCAGCACGAGCTGGTCGATCTCAGCCTTTCAAACTACCTGTGAGTTTGTGAAAAATAACTAAACCAAGCAAGCTTTTTCCCAGAAGGCTTAACTTCCCTCTAGAAAGACACAAACCTCCCCCAACAATCTTCTGAGCCTACAAACCAAGAGGTTAAAAACCATAGATAAGTCTATGTGAGAATATAAATGAGTCAATGGAACAGGCACTTCAGACAGACCACAGGGAGATGGACAGCCAGGACGACAGCTGAAGTGCTGGCTGTGCCAGGGGACAAACTCACTTATCCTCCTTATCATGTCACATATTTGCATTTTTACAATAATAATCCGGAGCTGCTGAGAGCGACGTGTGTTGTTGCCCACCCAGAAGGGACGAAGCACAGTCTGGCAATGTGACCTCTCCCACTGGAGCTGAGCTGAAGGGACACACCACAGCACACAGCTTTGCCTCCAAAACAAAGTTCACTTGGATGACAGCGAGGTGAACGGAGAGGGGAAGGAGTGCTGACCGAATTCCTGCTCCGGAGCAGGAGTACCTCCCTCCGGTGTCCCTGCAAAACAGGAGGGATCCTGAAACCGAAGCAGGGCAAGCACAAGGAGTTAAGGAAGGCTGTTCCAGGATGAATCGTGGGGATGAGCACAAGGTCTCCAGATTACAAGCTGTGGTCATTATAGAATTCCCCGCTCACGTCACCAGGGCTTGCTTTCTTCCTGACCTTGGGCTGAGGCTTCGGCAATCTCTGCATAGCAATGGGCTCTCTAATGTGTGAAACAGCTCTGATTAGGGACTTTGAACCAACCCCCCTTCACCTCTCTAGCCTGTTTCAAATTGTTTTTCTTCCCCTCTTCCCTCCTCTTCACCATGAGCAACACAATATTGCTTAATGCGAAAAGTGCAGTTTCCTTTCCCTAAAAACACGGAAAACAAGGATGTGCCAAGTGGGCTGGGCAGGTTCTCCCTCATCCTGCACACTCAGGCTGACAGAGCTCCCAATGCTGCCCAGGGACAGAGTGATGAGTGGGTTTGTGCTGCAGCTCAAACCTGATATCCAGCTGCTCCAAAGGGCATTTTTAAGCAGCTATTTAACTCCCCCTCCCTGGCATGGTTTTAACCTGCCTGCTTCCTTTTTTTTTTTTGAAGGAAAGGGCCCAGAGGAGGAAATCCAAAGCCTCTGCAGTGCTGGCACAGCTGCAGGGTTTGTCCCTGTCCTGCTGGCCACACAACAAAGCAGGGTGGTGATTCCCAGTCTCCCGGCCCCAATAACCTGGATGAGGCAGCTCTCCTTCTATTTTAGCCTAAACAGCATTAACCAGAGCTGCTGCTTTTATTTCCTCTATGGAGGAACGGATCTTCCCTAGCCCAGACAGCTCCTCCATGAAGATCTGACCCCTCTTCCTCCTGAATGTTCTGCAAGGATGGGATACTCCTGAGGCCACGAGCAGCTGCTCACACTCCAACTCTGCCCAGTTTTCCTGCCCCTGACCACAGGCACCTCACAGGAACCTGTGAGGAGCAGTGAAAACATCCATGGAAGCCATCGAGGGCTCTAGACAAGCACTGTTCATCTACTGAGTGAATCAGATGTCAACAGGGAGAGGTATTTCACCAAACACAACATGCCCTGGCCTGTCCCTGCCCAGCTACAAGTTCATGGAGGAACTCAGAGCCAGGAACAGACCCCAAGTCCAACTCCAGCTCCCATCCTTAACCAAACACTCCAGCTTCTCAGTCAGAAACAGCTCTCTAAATGGGATTAAGTCAGATTCTGTGCATGTTTATTTGACTTGAACCAGTAAGTAAACCTCTTCAATGGTGTGGTGAGAAGCAGGAAATCCCTCCCATTGACTAAACACACAATCAAAGCCTCCAGAAGTTCATTAATTCTAATTTTTCCCATGCACTGGGATGCTTGAGTCGAATAACCAATGGCAGAGCCTGCGCTGTGGGAAGGCTGCTCTTCCTCTTACACAAGCCCAGCTCCAGGGATGAGCCAGTTGCAGTGAAAGCAGGCAGGACAAGGTGCAGGCTCGCCCTGCACAGGCACCACGCTGACAGGTGGGACAAGTCCAGATCAAGTAGCAAAGGCAGGAACAGATCCACGACCTCCCGACTCCGAGACCCAGGAGGAGTTCAGGGTCTGGGTCACACCACGAACACGCAGTGGCTCTGACTCTCCTGTGTTGCAGCACTGAAGTACGTGTAAAAAAGTAACACTTTGCGGCAGGGATTTTTCTGTAGAACTGCAGCTCACTTGTGAATCACACAAGTGTTACTAATTTCTGGCAGAGAGCTCGGGACAGCTGCGCGTTGTCTGGAGGAGATATCGGGCTAAAAATAGATTAGGCTTAGATTAAAGCCTTCCCAAGGCAGACTGGTGGACCAAACAGCATGAGCAGACCACAGCCACACTGCTATTCTTAGACAGACACAATCAGGACCCAGTTTTGTGCTCTGCAGTTTGCAATCCCCAGTGTCCCCAAGTATTCCAGTCGAAAATTCCCAGCATAAATCGAGGCAAATTTACAGCTCTCCTGACGTGGTTTTTGCTTCCCAGGGCATCCTTGTGCAGAGCAGCTAAAATTGCCCAAGAGCACTGGGCTGTGTCCCTCTTTGTCCCCGGCCTGCCCCATGCTGAGGTTTGGCACTTGGCAAATTTTCTGCCCTCAGAAATGTTCCCTTTGTCTGGGACACGGAGGGTTTTGTTTGGTACCTTGTAACTCTCCCGACAAATTCAGAAGCACACTGATGTCAAAAGAAGTGCAGTTCCATCGAGCAAGCTGGAAGAATAAGGACTGAGATACAAGACTGAACTGCTGAGAAAAGGCAGAGTGACCCTCAGGTGTGAGGGCAGCACACAGTTTGTGCAGGGGACTCTCATCAGAATGAGATTGACCCAGTGCCTGAGGCATCCTGTGATTGCAACTGCAGCTACCGCTGACTCAACAGCACAGCAAACTCCTGCCACTTCCAGAAATCAAGCCAGTGACTCTTTAAATTGGTCCCCTGAGACCTGAGGCATGGGCTGGTGAGGGCAGTAACTCCTGCCTGCTCACTGACAGCTCCATGATCCCCAAACACAGCGAAAATCAAAGTTCTCAGGACACATCACAGTGTCAGTGAAAGGACAACAGGAGATGGACACAAACTGACTCACAGAATCGTGGAATCACAGACTGGTCTGGGTTGGAAGGGACATTAAAAGCTCATCCAGTTCCACCCCCCTGCCATGGGCAGGGACACCTTCCAGTAGCCCAGGTTGCTCCAAGTCCCATCCAATCTGGCTGTGGACACTTCCAGGGAAATACAAGGAGTTCCATTCAAACATAAGGACAAACTTGTTATTTTTTTTACCATGAGTGCAACCAAAGACTGGCACAAGTTGTCTAGGGAGGTTGTGGAGCCTCCATCCCTGGAGTGGACAAGGCCCTGAGAGCCCCGTTCCCCTCCCCTGCTTCGGGCAGGTTGGTTGGACACTCCAGCCTCCGGTTCCCCTCCCGACCCCGCTGGCTCCACAGAGGCGGATCTGTGGGCTCAGCACAGGGCTCCATCTCTTTGTCTCACAGCCCCTCTGCACCTTGTGTTTCTTGTAGCTTTTAAAGGATTAATGAATGGATTTTCCCAGAGTATATATATTAAAAAAAATGTTTAAAAAATACCTGCTGAAAGACTAAATTATCACTATCTCTCCTACTGATCTATTGCAGGGCACTCGATCACACTGTACTCTTCCATGATGGGCATTCAGTTTGCTGGATCACAGTCCAATCCACTTCCCAAACCCTGTACGATTCCAGCGTTGGAATTCTCCACTGAGGAGGAGAAAAGGCCATGGACACTCCTTTTGCCTACTAGGCTGCTACCCAACAGTCCCTCCTGGGATATTAGATCTGCCCAACCTTAATTGATGTGGATTTCTCCAGAGGGTCTGGTTGCTAGCATGACTTTATGGAATGGCAGCCAGCATGGAAGCACCACGTCCTCCCAGGGATGTCCCCGGGGGAGCTGTCAGGGAATCTGAGGGCACAAGGGTTAAATCTCCCCGGATCTGCGGGCTGATGGGCCTCACCTCTGCACTCAGAGATCACCAGGAAACTGTTTCCTGCCCACTAGACAGGGATAACTCATGGAAGGGATGAATGGCCCCAAGATACAGCTGAGGATCTGACGTGAACTGAGAGAAGCCAGGAATTTCCTGACCTCCCTGTCTCACTCCTCCCAGAATGGCCTGAGCTCACAGGAAGGAGAGGCAAGCTCATCTCTGAATCTTTCTCTCTTCATTGCCTGGGTCTGTGTAGCTTCAGCTGGTTTGGAGGAGAAAATGTTCTGGGAACTTCTCATCAGATACAGCTCTTGATGGACAGTTAGAGATAAACCTTGCTGTTTTTTTTTTTTTTTTTCTTTTCTGCAAAAGTTCAAGATAATGACATTGCCACAGAAAAATGCTTTGCTATTGCTGTGCACATGGCAGGTCTCACCCTTCGACTGCCTCCTGTCATGGCACTTCTGGACGTGCTTTGCTTGGGAAAAATCAGACAACAAAGATCTTGGTCTCCGAGCTGTTGTTTGCAATCGAACCCACTTGTGCTGACCTTCACTTCCAGCCACAAGCTATGGAGGACATTGCAGCTCAGCAAGGCACAGGAATCCTGGAATGGGTTGGGTGGGAAGGGATCTTAAAGCTCATCTCCTTCCACCCCCCCTGCCATGGGCAGGGACACCTTCCACTGGCCCAGATTGCTCCAAGCCCCGTCCAACCTGGCCTTGGACACTTCCAGGGATCCAGGGGCAGCCACAGCTTCTCTGGGCAACCTGGGCCAGGGCCTGCCCACCCTCACAGCCAACAAGTCCTTCCCAATATCCCATCCAACCCTGCCCTCTGACAGTGGGAAGCCATTTTCCCTTGTCCTGTCCCTCCTTCCCTTGTCCCAAACCCCTCTCCAGCTCTCCTGGAGCCCCTCTAGGCACTGGAAGGGGTTTTCAGGTCTCCAACAGGGTAACCACGGCCCTGGGCACCCACAGGATACTGATCCCTGGCAAACACAACAGGTATTACTGTGTCATCCACGAAACTCTGTTTCCATGCTGGCTTCCATCACTGCCACAGTCCCTTGGAGAAAGGGGCCATGGCCAGGTAGCCAAGGAGCAGCAGCTGGAGGCCAGACAGACTGTCCTCTGAGGGCTAAACCAGCCCTGATTTACAACTCTTAGGTATGAATGCCTCCCCAGACATCCCAGTGCAGACAGCTCCCGTTAGCAGAGCTGATCCACATGGCAGGAGCAGGGCTCCAGCAGGCAGAGAATTCCCGAGCACACCCCCGAGCACTGATCCCAACCGCTCTGTCCACACAGTGCCAAGTGTCAGCACGTTCCTCGTGTCCCACAGCAGTCTACAAGCACAGCCAGTGTAGCAGCAGGAGCAGTGTCTGGTGGTGGCTGATGAAGCCAGAAACTTGGGAGGCAGAGCTGCCTTGTGCTGCGCTGATCCAGCCACACCATTCCCAGCCCCGGCGCGGGGCGATCCAAGGCTCTCTGCACGGCTGCCTCGCTGTGCTCCAAGGACCACCCCAGAACTTCAGCCCACAGCTTCCTGATGGGAGATAAAAGCCTGCAGAGGCGTTCACATGGTCAGATTTTACTCATCTTCTAGTTCTGTTTCCTTCCAAACTCATTCCACTGCAGCATGTTTGCTTACATGAAGACAAAACTGACCAAAACCAATTTTCAGGAGAAGAACATTAAAGGATTCACAAGAAGATAAAGGAGTTTGCTGAAGAACTCAAGAAGTTATTCCAAGTCAGTGCAGGACCTCACTCTCATCAGCAGATTTCTGCAAGTTAAACCAACAGGCAGCAATTCCCTATTTCCCCCAACTCTTCCCAACTCCCAGAATTCCAGTGAAAAATAGGAAGATGCACAAACATAACACAAACTGGGGACAAACCCTTGGCTGATGCAATCACTCCTGAAGCCAGCAGAGGTGGGCTAATTTACATGCTGGTGTCTAACTCCGGATGATTAAGCACAGAGATGCTCTGCTGGAAAAGGGCAATCTCTCATTTGATCCCCGGGATCATCAATCATGAGATTGCAGATAACAAGCCAGTGGAGTACATGGAAATTTTTTCCCAATCTGCAAAGCCCTTGTCAGAGACTCTCCGTGGCCATTCCCAAAGTGCAGTTCCAGCTCTCACTGGGCAGGAAGAGCTGCTCCTCCTTTGGCAGATCCGCATCCTCCGCCTCTCCCATGCCGATTAGATAAAAATAAGCCTTTAATACTTTCATTCCTGGTTTTCCCGAGGAGCTATAGGTCAGGAAGATAGTGACCAATAAACTCGATTCCAACGGCACAGTTTTTATTTTCGGTAACCAAGGAATCAGAAGGATTCACTCCAGATGAAGGGCAGAAATGTGCTCGCCCACATTTCCAGAGGCAACTTGTGACTGTGGGTAACGGTTTCGAACTCAGAACTTCTCGAATGCCAAGTCCTTGAGCAGACAGCTATTTCTGGGACACTCCAAATTGTTCTGGTGAGTTCAGAAAATTCTGGTATTCACACCCCAACCCAACAACTGGCAAACAGTGTCTGGGTAGCAACAAGGTGTTCACACTGGCAGCCCAAAGGTCTGTTCCACCCCATCATACCTGTACTTGACCCTGTCAGATAACACCTAACTCAGACTTCCCATCCACCCAAGCTTCTCCTCATTTTTTAAGACAAACTTCACTCATCAGCTTGGCTTCCTGATTCAAGTGGAATACACAATGGTCATTTGTTTTAACCACTTCCTTCAGAAAAGAAGGGAAAGTCCCTCTCATATGGAAAAGAGTGTCAAATTTTTATTAGCAGAGGTTTTGCAGTGACGATTCTAACTCCTGCCTTGACTTTGTTTTTCCCTAAAGCCAGTGAAATATTAGCCAGTTTCAGAGTAATGAGGGTTTAAAAATAGTATCAAAGAATACATTAAGAAAACCCTCTCCCACGCAGAATCTACCGGGCAGAGGGCTTGGGATTATTTTTTTTTTTTTAAGTCTTTGGAAGCATATGATGGATAAAGTGATCCTTGCATTTTTCAGCAACTAATGTTGTTTCCACCACCTTCAGACACTCTCACTCCTGCTACCGAATTTTAATGAAATTCACATGCTGAGAGTGAGAGAGAGAGAAGTGTCTGGTGCTCTGCTTACCATCGTGACAGCCCCAAAAGAAGGTCAGAGCATGAATCAGTGGGACAACCATGAGCTACAAACAAAAAAGGCTCCTGTTTTCACACAGACGACAGAATAAACAATGATGAGAAGGAAACCGGAGGATGTGACACGAAAAAAAAAATGTGGTTAAAGTTTGAAAAATACCAGCCTAGGCACAGAAGTTCATTTCTAAGATCCAGAGTCAAGGCAAATACCTCGCAGATGCCTTTAGAATGACACGGTGAGTGCAGTCTGCAGTTGTTGTCTGGGTTAGACACCCCGGGATTCTTTTCAACAGAGGCGGGGAAAATTTTAGTAGCAATTTCCTACTCTCGTTAACTTACCCTGTAAAGATGCAGTTTCTGACCATTCAAGCTCACATGATTCTCAACTAATTTGAATGGGAGAAGGATCAAGTGGCAAGGCTGGTGGTATTCAGAGATTTGCCCTGTCAGTGAGAAAACCTCTGCACATGCCCATGAACTGGGGCTCTGACCGTGACTCAGGGTTTGGCCTGGGCAGCCCTCAGGATGGGATTAACTTCACATCACTTGTCTAAGATGACATGTCTGGTCTACCCCAGTTCTTTGGGTTGCCCCAACAACAACCAAAAGAGAGATCAGTACCCCCAGGGGATAATTCTTCCTATCCCAGAGAGGCAGCCAAAAAGGGATAGGATTCAGTAAGTACCTGTGAGTCACAGGTAGAGACAGTCTGGAAGCACGAGAGGAGAGGTGAAGACCATGTAGGGCAACAGACAAACCTAAAACAGGGTGGTGATTTCAGACCCTTCACCCAAACCCCCACACAGGTAAAACAGCGTGGCTGGGATGGTGACAGGTTTAGTCTGTGTTGTAATTCACAGGTGCCAACTCCGGGGAACAGAACCCATTTCTGCTCCTGGATGTGTGAAATAAGCTGATCATGGAAAGCTTCTTCCCAGTTCATGCTCATATCCCTCTGGCCCAATACTCTGTAGCCTCCATGTATATTGTGATCCTGCACATTAAATCCACTAATGTTGGTGAATCTTGTGCCATCCTTGATGACACAATGATCCCTGGCACTGAATTCCACCTTGGAACCACCAAAGTTTCCTCACCTGCTGGGATGCCCTTGAGCAAGGCATCCTGCCTGTCTCCTTTATTCCTGCCCTCTTCTTCCTGCCTGCAATCCAAACAGCAAAGTAAAATAAGCTTCGAAGAGTTTAACAAACAAAACAAAACAAAACAATCCAGAAGTCTGACTAAACGACTAGGGAAAAATCCCATGAAACTGTGTAACTTTTGCTCCCAGGAACTGCCAGCACTGGCAGTTTATTCCCAGAGAGGTGTCCGAATTCCGTGCCATCTGAACATCAGCTTGCAGCAGCTTTATCACTCAAACTATACTTTAACCTGGTTTCTAAGAAAACAAAGCTTATGTTTGCACATGCCCTAAGTGTGAGGGGTGGGGGAAAGGAGGGGAGATCTCCTTGGGTACTAATTATTAACCTTTTAGAAGGTTTCAATAAAATTTAGGGGGGGGTGCTTCAAAGCGCCCCAGTTTCATGAGAACAGGCAACTGTCAGAGCAGGAGGATCCTGCTAATACCCCCAGAGTGACAAAGGTGGCAGGATGAGTAGTTATGAGTCGTTGGAGAACCTGCAGGAGGAAGACCTGCAGAGGTGACTCCACAGGCTGAGGAGCTGCTTTATCCTTCTGCCGGGCGATCCCAGGAATGCTATTTACCATTCTGTCACTAGATGGTATTGTTCCACAGGCTATATCCCACAGCCTCAAAGGTCAAACACAGCGTGGTATAGCAGAGCCTGGGATACTCGAAGGGAGAGAGAAGAGGCTTTTCTTTCGTGTATTTTCATGTGTGGAAGTTATTAGCAAAAAATCATACTGTAACAGCTAAAGAGCTCTGGCGAACATGGAGATAATGTAACACAGTTTTGATCATCTGGGCATTTCCTCCATATCTGAAAGAAACTGCTGAGATAAAGAGGTGGAAAGATACTGATACAAAATTAAATGTTTCTGTTAACAACCCAAGGATATACAAGACCTTCAGTACAGCTCAGGCTGATCTGGCACAAAATGCAAACAAACACAGTTTATCCATTTCAACGTGAGTGAGAAAACCTAAATATTATGCTGGGATACAGTCAGGAGCATGTTTCAAAACTGAGTTTCAAAACTGAACATTTACCTGCATCTTGAAGGCAAAAAGAAGATGCTTCCATTTTCCTGCCTGGGTGGGTGTCATTTTTGTTCCCTTCCTGCTCACTTGAATCTACTCTGACAGGGAGAGGGTGATTCTGTAAAGCAAGTGATGTGTTGTCTTAATAGCATAATCTAAAAAATATGGCCAGGTGGTGAATCCATTAACCCCACAATGTTTCTTTCAAGGAGGGTTTTGCTAAATAAAGATTCCCATTCTTGCAGTGGGAACCAAACAGAGCTATTTCCATACCTTGGTGCTCCCCTCCTCTTCCTCCTCCTCGCAGTCTAATCCTTGGTGGGAGATCTCAGTAGGGCCTCTCTTCTGGATCAGCTTGCTGTGAGCCTTCCTCATCCTCTTCTTCTCAGTTGTCACTCTCACTTTCATGAGGTGGAAGTCAGTGGAGACTGACCCCAGTTTCAGGCTGACGGGATCCCCCCCAAACAACAGGTCACCAGGGCTGGCATCTTCCTTAAAGCCAGGGGGCTGGTAATCTTTGGGAGTGACTGCACAGGGAGAGGGAACCCACTGGGGTCAGAGAAACCGAGTTCCAGCTCTCCTAAATCTGATTCAGAAAGAACAAGTGTGAACCAGCCTCGAGTAACATCGACTACTTAAAATATTCTGGGGTTTTTTTTTAGGAGGAAGGGAGAGAATGCAGAGGGGAAAATGAGCTGAGAGAATGTTATTGGGGAGCTCAGAGAAAGAATGACTTTAGGATGGTGAGATACCATTAAAGTGCTCAGTTTCTGGAGCAGAACCTGGTCCTTAAAAAAACAACCTCCCCCAGCAAAACCCCAGGCAAGAAGGATGTCTTCCTTTCACACTGCATGGCTGCACTTCTCCCATGGACACCTTTCCTAAAAAGCATCTGCCATCCCCGTGCCTCAGAAAGGTTTACTGTGTTACACCATTTCTCACTGTTATCAGCCAACAGCTCCCATCTCAACTTTCGATGCTTCAGTTGCTTTACAGGGCTTGTTTCTTACAGGAACTGATGGGAGGGGAATTTTCCCCCACCTACCATCGTTGTAGTAGAGGAGTTTCATGGTGAGGGTGATGTCATTGGGCAGTGGCCCCAGGTTCTGCATGAGCAGGTAGAGCTTACGGAGCAGGAGCCTGCTGGCCTGTTTGATGTCCTCGCTGCACAGCCCAGTCACAAACTCCCTGTGGTTGCTACAACCAGAAGAAGAATAACAGATTTGTTATCTTCAGTCATGAATATTCACGATCTGATTACACATACAGAGCACCCACTGAGTGGTCTGAAACCACCAGTGACAAAGCTACAATGTCTTTATGTCATTTCCAGATAAACAGGGAAGTGAAACAGGCTCCAGGGATGGGGTGGCATCCTCAGAACACCCGCTCTGGACTCAAAGGCTTGGCATTTACATTTGAACAGACTTTGGAGCCGGGGCAACAGACCCCATTATACAAATGCCATGAGTCACTTGTTTGAACATGATTAAATTGGATCAAAGGCCCATAAAACAAGTGCCTTTCACCTAAGCAATTTCAGGAATGAGAGGAATGAGCCGAGAATCCCATCTAAAGCCGATTCATCACAGGGACTATTTTCAAGCCCATTCTGCAGTTTGAAGAGAGGGGACTCGCATGTTCTCCCCCAATTCCATGCAAGAGAAATGAGCTCAGAAGCACATTTTTCAGCAGTGACGAAAGGGCATTCCTCTCCCCTCCTTCCCCCACCCAAATGTCAGCTGGCAGGGCTAAGCAAGCAGTCTAGACTGAGACCCACGGGTGACACGAGTGGGATGAATCGCGCTCCGGAGGAGTTTGTTTCTCTTGACTGCAGAGGTAGATGAGATGAGCAGCTTTACACGGCCCAGATGAATCACTGTGTGACTAAGGGACCTGAACTTCCCGAACTTTCAATGAGAGGGGGCCCTAAAAATGCGTGGTTCCTTCATTACATCTTTGGGAAAGACCCCTGACACGGGTGGGTGGCCCCATGTGGATGGTCCCGAAGGCAATCACCCCAAACTGCTTCCAAAGGAGGAGAGCAGAGGGCTGAATGTGACTGAACCACGGCAAAGAACAGCTTCATTAGGACAGATTCCCCCTTCCAGCTGAAGCTCCTTGGCTTGTCATGAAAACATAGTGGCTTGACTTCCCAGAGTATGGAATCACAGGATCATTTAGGTTGGAAAAGGCCTCTAAGATCCTCGAGTCAAACTGCTGACAGGTGCAGGGGATGGTTTGGCAGACTCCAAGCTGCCAACAGCAAAACTCTGCGGTGTCAGATGTGCACTGTGGTCTTAGATTAAATCCTGTATGGTCAGAAATGGGCAGCAAAGCAAGAGGGAAACGCTGGCAGCGCCTTGGGTGGAATATCCATCACCTTTACAAGCTGTGGGATTAGCAGATCAGAAATGGCAAGGGGAAAGATCGTAAGAAAAAAAGAAACGAGACTTCCATAGGAATTAACAGGTCAAGGCTGATTCAACATGGGAATAACACTGTGAATTTGATGCAGGAGTGTGTCAAAAAGCAGAAGGAACTGAACCTTGGAAAGACTGGGATCTATGGCAAGGAATTCCTCTAAAATGCATCTAAAATAAGGCAAAGACCATTTAGGAGAAAATTTCCCCTTATCCCTCAGATGTGATGATGCAAACCCACAAAACATCCCTCCTGGAATCACTAACTCCAAGTTTGCACATGACAACAACCACTGCAGGTGTAAAAGGCAGTGTTATCAGCCAGCGGAGCTGACAGCAAAGATGACACAATTCCCTGGTCTGTGCCAGAACATCTGATTACCATGGACTGCAGGGACATGCAGGAGCCTGCCAGGGCACTGCCAGTCCCTGAGGAAACACAGCAGAGCCCAGGAATCCGGTGCCCTGGGCTCTGGAGCCTCAGAGCACACACAAACATAACCCCAAGATTGCCTGGCCAGCAAGATGGGCTCCAAGGGATGCCAAGCTCCATCTGGGAACTGTCCTTATCTCTGGGAACTAATGAGGAAGGCTGATTAAAACCCCAAAATTACTCAAGGGCCATCTATTATCTCTCAAGTCCCAAATCTCCTCTTCCCCTCAGAGTAGTGAGGACAATGGACAGCAGCTTCACAGCAGAAACACAGGGCACTGCCAGCAGATAATTCCACAGATAACCACACTCAGATAATTCAGATTCTGCCAACAGAAGATCATCTTGCCTTATACCAGAAATTATTTGGATGTGTTTTGAGAGAGAGCAGCTAAAGGCAGACTCCAGGAGTGCTGTGGAGGAGCTTCCTGAGGAGCACACAAGACAGCAGAGCTCTCTTGCTGTACAGGCAGGTTTCCAGGCCCAAAGATTTCAAAAATGGCATCGGCAGAACAAACTGAAAACAGGTCAATTTTTTTTTTTTTCTTTTTTTTTTTGCTTTGGTTGCAGCCAACAGCCTTTGATAGTATTTATTTGAAACTCCACGGGATTATGGCCTACTAAGCACAGCTTTAAATATCTAACAGAGAGTGCCCAAAAGAGGCAAAAAGCTGCTGCTTCCTGCCACGCGTTTTGCACCAGCAACTCAGGCATCGTAAGCGAAAGTTCTCTCGGGTCACCCACGCAGGGCTGCTCAGGCAGAACACATGTATGCAAATATCCAAGGGAAAAAACCCTGGGTGCAGGATCCTGGGGAAAGGGATCAAACCTTTTGAAAGCACGAGGCTGTGAGGTGAAAGTGGAAGAATCAGTTGAGACGGCAGCAAGCTCAGGAACTGTGCTGGTTCCTGCATCACCCCCCCTGATGAGGAACCGCTGCTACCACCTGTCCTGAGCTCAGCTCGGGTGCCCTTCGAGGGCCTCATGATGCTACATAACCTCATTTTTGACTCATCCTCCCAGTAGGTGAACATTTTCAGCTCTGAGGGTATTTACAGCTGCTCAGCAGCTTGGACATGCTCAAACCACAGAATCACAGGATGGCTTGGGTTGGAAGGGACCTTAAACCTCAGCTCCTTCCACCCCCTGCCACGGGCAGGGTCAGCTTCCCCTAGCCCAGGTAGCTCCAAGTTTATCCAACCTGGCCTTGGACACTTCCAGGGATCCAGGGGCAGCCAGAGTTTGTCTGGGCAATCATAAAGTGCAGCTTCTTAATGCTTCATAACCAGTTTTCAATGTGACCCTGAGAAAGCAACCCACACCTTTACCTGCTGATGTCCATCTGTGGCACATTCTTCTTATACTTGAATTTGAATTGATAGAGTTCAGTCACCACCTAGAGAGGGAACAGGAGAGGGGAAAAGCAAAAATGGGTCACTTTGGGCAACAAGCGTAAAGATGTGTCCTGAGCTTGGCAGAGTCCTTTCACACTCCCTGCCAGAGCACAGCATTAACTCAGTGACATGATGACAGCTTCAACTCCATTATTGCCTGCACGGGCTTGGGCAAATTTTCTAAACAACCACAGCTCACCTAGCACTGAAAGGATCACAACAAAATTACAAACTTCCTGCTTCCTCCTTCCACTTCCTCCGTGGGCCTGACTGCCCAGCCTCAGTCTCTAGCGAGGCTCCAGGGCCAGCCAGCCCTCCCTTGGTAAGGAAAACTGGGAGCTGCAGGGGTGATCAGTGCCCTAAGGAAGCCTGGCCCAGTGCTCTGTAGGGAGACAAAGGTCTGGAGGACTCTTCCCACAAGGAAATTCAAACAATATTGCATGGGAAACAGTTGCCGAATTTCACCGGTCTCAGAGTTTTTTACTGAGGGAGGTAAAAAAACAAAATGATTTTCCATTTAAAAGGATTAAAGAATAAAACAATTAGGAAGAACGGATAGCTTCCCCCCCCCGGAGAAAGGATCTATTGTAGACCAATTCCATGCCTATAATTCACTTTTCCCAGAGACAATGAGGTTGATTAGTAGGAGCTCAGCTGTGCCCTTAAATCTGAGCCTTCCTTACAAATCCCAGCCTTGGCACAACTAAACTCCTGTCCCCAGATGCTGAGGTGACACACAGCAGAACTGGAACCAGGTTCAGGTGCAAAGAGGCTACAGCTGTTCTCTGATCTCCAGCATGGAATCAGACCCTCACTAGGGATCCCAGCCCCAGTCTGTATCCCCAAGACATGTAACAAAACAGAAACACAACAGGGAGCACCAAAAGGACGAGGACAGGCACTACACAACACATCCATCCAGGTTTGAAGGGATTCCTGACTTCTGTCCTGCACGACAACACAGCTCTTTTCACCGGGGCCGTTAAAAAGGCGATTTGTAAATTAATTATTTTGAACTTCCCATTTTTTCTCTTCGGGAAACTAAACCAAAAGTGCAAACATGGCCATTAGTTGCCTGCTGACACCCCTGCCTGAGGCCCTGGTGGGCCCACAGCCTGGTGCCTGGTGTTTGATCCCAGTCCAGCTCACTGGGCTGGCACTCTGGAGCGAAGGCACAGGGACAGAAATGGGGTCACCGAGCAGCTCCGTCAGGGTGGAACTTCAGCCACGACTCCACTCTGAATACAGATGTACTCACCCATGGCTGCAGTGGCCTCAGAGATTAATTAAGGCTCTTTCTTACCTCCGGTTCCTTGGGATTGGTGTAAATCTGTTACAAGAAAGCACAGTGAGGGCATTCTCCCCGGGACAACTTGAACCAGTGACTAACAAAGATATTTTCAGTTTGTGGCAGGGACTGGACTATCTTTAGCGTGGGATCAGAGAAAGGAATGGCTGAGAAACAGCTCTCCTCTATCAGCAGGCAGTACTTACCACTTCAAAGACAGGTAGAAGACACTCATGTGCAATTGTGGAGGAATGAGGTTAATTCCCATTCCAGCCCTCACAGGGAACTCCTGACTGAGGTTTAACTGCTCAGATGATGCAGAGAGCAGATGCAGAGCAAAGCTCCTGGAGCTTTACAGAGGGCCAGGGCTGA
Organism: Empidonax traillii; assembly: GCF_003031625.1. Lineage (NCBI taxonomy): Eukaryota > Metazoa > Chordata > Aves > Passeriformes > Tyrannidae > Empidonax > Empidonax traillii. The sequence continues at coordinate 62,655 of NW_020956826.1, forward strand.
TGGCTGCCTGGGAGCCACCAGTGTGTGGTTTGTCCAGGATCACATTAATAAGGACACTTCTGCAGGGGGAAATGAAGAGGAGCTTCCATCATAGGAATCACATGGAAGTGCTTCTCAGAGTCTAAGGATGCATGTGAGGCCTCAGTCAGGAGCGTGACATGCTGAGAAAAACATCCCCACGCAGCCTTGAACTTCACATTTACCACATTTGATAAAGGTCCTAGCTCTATTAAAAATCACAAACATTCTGGCTGCTCCTTAAAAAAGGCACAAATGGTTTGACACAACCTTGACTCCGTATCTCTGTCAAGCAGGGGAGGGGAAAGAAAACCACTTTGTATTCATTTACTTACTGCAAGGACAGCGACGTGGAGCTGAGGAGGGAAAGGCAAAACAAAACACAGAATCAAAATGTAACCTCAGTGGGCAAGGAAAAGCAAGACCTATCAAAGCTAACTGCCTACACAGGGCGAAGGAATAGATAGATACACTCAAACGAGGAGTTAAAACCCGTTCTGCAGATTCTTCCCAGCACGGCATCAGCAACACCTAGTGGCCAGTCAGTCTGGCTTTACTTGCAGTTTCCCAAGAAAACAGCTCCGTGCTCAGCCTGCTCCCATGGGGCTCCTTCTAAACAAATCCCCAAAGGCTGTGCTGATTTAAAACCCTGTTCCAAGAGCACCCATCCCCACTGAAGACTAATATTTGCTCTCCTCTACAAAACTCCCCAGAGGTATTTATGCTACAGCAAGGAAGTGGACATGGGACTGCCTTGAAAACAATCTTAAAATACGCATTAAATCCTCGGGTTTTCCCTAATCCTTGTCAAACAACAACTACTTCATGTCTCTCATAAATAGCAAAGGACCTCCTAGAGCTGTCAGCAAGCACTACACTGTGATTCACAACATTGTGAATTATCCCGTGCACACTGACAGTTGTACTGACGTCTGAGAGCCCATCAGATCATCAGTGCCACAACCACCAGCACTCCATCTGATCTGGAGGAGCTGTGCTGATGAGCACTGCTGACAGAGATGACAGCAGCTGGTGCTTTTCCCCGTGCAGGGCAGTTTTTACGTGAGAATCAGCAGGGAATATGATTTCTTGCTACTGGTTTTGTCCTGGAACCAGTCACACACCTCACTCAATGAATTACTTTCCCAAAAAAAGGAGTAAATTCTGAGCCCAAGAGAAAAGCCAGGAGGGTTTGGGAGGATGAGCAGAAGGGGAAAGGAGATGAAGGGAAGTAAAAGCACAGAACCTCTCTCAAGAAAACAGGGCAGGAGATCAGGATCTCAGCTCTGCCTGGCAGTGCCTCTATCAGACATTAGGGAACACAGATGTAGAGCACAGAGCTGAGGGAAATCCACTGCAGGCTGCAGATGAGTCCCCACACCATGGGCAGATGAGCCTAGAGAGCAACAGTGGTCAATATTTGGGCTCAAGGCATAAAATCCCAAATCTCACACTCAGGGCAGCGTCTCCCCCCTGTCCCAAGGCCATAAGGGTGTGTTGTGTGCATGAGGGATTGTAACAGAAACGCAGCAGAAATGGAAAGATAGTTTTGTCCATACTTTTTCTGAAGAAATAGGAAACTCTAGTAAAAAATGTGAAGAAAAACTTACATACTGCTTCTCCAAAGCATCAAAACAACCTTGAATCCTGCCAGGGAAAAAACATGTTAATACTAACCAGCAGTATTTATCTCCTGATCTGTAAACACACGCTCATTAGATACGGGTTAAAGGGCATTTTTTTCTGGAACTAGGACAACACAACTAACAACATTTGGGGCTTGTACAGTCCTTTTCAGGTCAGCCCCGAAGGCACTGTCCTTCCTTCTGCATTTGTGCATTGTTTATACTCCTGGGGTATCATCCTGTCAGCCCAGAGCCCACTTGAATCCTGACAAAGACAAGGGTTGGAGGCCCAAGGCTGGCTCTGAGTGGCTCCCTGCTCAGTGCTCTGCTCCAGCTCCCCACCCAGAGCTCTGATGGCTCTTTTCCCATCAGCCTTGCACAGAGCTCGGCTGAATGTGAACACGTCTGGTCTTGTAAATCTTTGTTATCTGATGCATAGTTTACAACAATGGATTTTCTCAAAGCTGTAAATATTATTTGAAGTAGCAATAGCCAGATATTTGCTCTTGGAGTCAAAGGATGTGCAGCGAGGTATCTCCTTAGCACATCAAAGTCAGTTTTTCTGCTTGCTGGGAACGTGCCAACTCTTGAACACATCCTGAAGAAAAGCTGTGGGGTACTTAGGGAGAAAAAAACTCTGCACATACTGACAAACAAGTGCAAGAATCCCTATCAAAGTGAAACCAGAAAAGACTAAACAACAACAGGATTGATCTCATGACTGTCTTTACCCTCTCTCTGTACCTCCGCTGCTGCGTGTGCTCTGGGGCCTGACCATGACCTCACTGCAGCCAACACTTCCACAGACCTTGAACTCACATGATGTGGGTCAGCTAATTCCGTCCTGCTTACGCAGGGCCAGCACCCCCGCAGCGCTGGGAGCTCCCCTGGCACCGGCAGCGCTACCGGGCACCGTCTTGTCCAATTCAGGAAGAAGAAGAATGCAGGGGCAGATGTCTCCCTGCTCAGCACAATCTTGTCTTGGTTTCACTGTTACTCACTTACCACTTGACTATCTGCAATGATCCCAGACAGCTTTTATCTTCTCGCAGAATTTTTAGACACAGGTCTGCGAAACCAGATTTAGCACACAGTTACAACGCTTATCACAGCTCCTGGGCAAACACTGAAACTAAGCCAGTCACCTCCCCCCCCTGTTTTGGATAAAATGCTTTATCTGGAGGTCCTTCCTGAGCGGAAATGCTGGGTTTCCACCGAGTCCCAGGTGGGCTGACACAAGCTCATTGCTGCGTTTGCAAATGTCAGAGCTTTCCTCAGCTCTGAGGGCTCTCCCGGAAGAAGAGCTGAAGTTACAGCTCAATTTCAAAACACCAGCAGCTCCATCCTCTCCTCCCTCCTCTTCTCCGCTCCATCCTATCCCTCCATTCCCTAACAACACCTTCCCTTCTGCACTCAGACTCCATCAACATCCGTATGAGGTAAATGACTGTGCTCAGAGTAAACTGCTTCTGTCAAGATTTCCCACACAGCTCCTTCTACTGTTTCCAGGCACTCAAGATGGAAAACGCACTTTCAGTCTCACAAAAGAACTTCAGTGTGAACCCTGAAGGCTCAAAAATCCAATGGAAAATAAAACACAATAATCAGAGTAATTTCTTTCAAATTCTGATTTTTAAGTCACTCTCCTGTGTCACTCACTCATAGGGCTGGCAGTGCCAAGGAATGACTACAAACTAAGAGGAACACTGACAGAAAAGCCAGGAGTTGCAGGTTGTCTTCCATGCTCTCTATCAGGAGCACTGTCTCCACCCAGACTTGAGAAGGCCCGTGGCCAACTCCCTAACAAACTGAACTCAGACCTGTGCAGCCAGGAGCCAGCACATAAAGCAGATTCCAGCTAAAAGACAGTGAGCAGAAATAAGAATTCAGCACAAAGAGTGTCACCATCCAAGCAGCGGGTTCCGTAGGAGCTCTCTGGGAACAGCCCCCTCATGTAGGTGATACAGGACACGGAGATGGCCAGGAGCCTCTTCACCAGCACCAGAGACTGCTGCTCCGTGGTGATGGCATCAGGGAACAGCACTGCTTCCTGCAACAGGAGGGCAAGGCCAAAAGAGCACCACTGTAGTGAAAACAGGCACTATATTTAGAAACAACTCACAGTAGGTGGAAAGACGGTAACTTAAAAATGTAATTTTAACATTTCTCTGGTCTTTAAGCTGCGCAGGGAAGAATCGTGTCTAAGGTGGGTGGGATTAAATGTTTTTAGGGTAGTGATCAACAGATCATTGTTCAGGTGCAGCCTGCACTGGTTGGGCATGCCCTCCCCTTTACCACATTCTCATCCCTTCCACTCCACCAACACTGGCACTCACCAGACAACCACCCCTAAAAAAAGTGCATGGCTGTAACTGCAGAGTCACCCCAGTGCCAGGGCTGGTGTGGCACTCAGGGCTGTACCAAAAACTGCTGCCACAACTGTCTGCCTCCGACAGCAGCCCGAGCTGCCAGCGCTGCACACCCCCAGGTTTCAGAGTGATTTTAACTCCGAGCTGTAAACAGCACATGGCTGCACCTGGAGCTACTGTAAATGCACACTGTGCGATGTCAACATGAACAATGCAGCGGACACTACACTAAATTAAGTTCTTTTATTAGTTTATTGCTGTTCTTCCTCCTAATAAAGCTCGGTGCACACCTAATGAGCCTACATTTATTGAGTCAAACCACAGCAGAGCCCCACGCTGTTTCTCACTGAATTGGAAATAATCCAACTAAGAACAGTGCAGACAGCAGAAAGTGTTCCCACCTCCCTCCACAGGCACAGGCGTGCCAGGTCCCAAAATGAGAGCTAAGGTTGTCATCATAATTTAAGGGTTTTACCTTAGAGGATTTTTTCTTTTGCCTGACTAGCTGCTGAGTAGCCATCCTGTATTTCAAAGACCTGCCTTCCACTTGTAGCTAAACCCTGAAAAATAAAGAAGACATGAGACACCTGGAAAAAAACAGTTATTGCTGTTTCTCCTGTTTCTTAAACGGAGATTGTTCAGGTTGTTCAGGTCTGAAAGCTAACTGCCAGCCAGGACAGCTAAAGCAGAGCAAGCCAAGGATACTCCATGGCACTGAGCCTGCAGAGCACGAAAACTCCCCGTTCACTGGCAAACGATCGATAGTGCTTGAAATTCAGGGCCACAACTGCACTTGGTGTCAGTCACTTCAAAATGCACTTCTCATATTCCAAACCACAAATGTTAATTCCTACAACCATTAAAAACTGCAAAGGGGGAATGTGAAAGAACTGGAGGTCTGCCAACAGTAGGTAATATTTCAGCAAGGGTAAGCAGGAAACGCACTAACATCAGTGTTGGCCGGAATAAAGGAATGATTCTTCTGGGACACCTTGAAAGGAGAAAAAAAAAAGGGAAAAAAAAAAAACAAACCAGCCAGAGAGAAGTCCAAATTGTTTCAGTGAAAGCCTGTTAGACAAGCCTGGATTGAAGAGAAAAATATTCTTTTTACAGGAATGGGGAGCTGATTGATACAGGCAATAATGTGGACATTCCACATTTCGCACTTGGGTGAGGTGCTTGATTTAGCACCACCTGACACCCTGATTAAAAACTTCCATTAGCTGGAATTAACAAGGCACACGTTTACTGGCTTGAAAAATGACTCGCTGGGAGATCTCTACATCTCGTTACTAACAGGGGATGTTAATGGCATGAAACACCACCAACAGGTCGCCCGAGTCCACAGCCAGTTGATATTCCCAGTAACAATTAAAGTAACAGCACAAACACGGTGGGCTGATTCAAATCCTGACCTAATGCAGCCAGCAGCAGGATTTTATTAACTCAGCTGATCCAACCCTGTTCTGCACTTGTACCTTTTGTGCTTTTTTTTCCATGGAAGCCTCATTTCCATTTTTTGGCAGTCATTAAGACATGTTGATTGGAACATGGTGACAGCTTTTATGCTAAATTTAGCGCTTCATTTAGTAATGAGGACAGATTACGGCTATAAAAGTATATTTAAACAAATACACACCTGCAAAATTTTTAATGTGTTAAATATTTTAGCAAAGTAGCTTTTTTTTACTCAAGCACTGCAAGCAGGACTGGAATGCAATCAAGGCAGACAAAGGTATTATTACAATGTGAGGTTATTAGCTAAATAAAGCTGATTTAAGTGAAACAAAGAGATAAGAAAACACGTTTTCTAAACCATACCACACTTATACTGATTTAATGTGGAGGAAACACCACCTAGACTGAGATGATCCACTCTGGCCTGGCTGTTTAGGTACAAGACTTCAGCATCAGTGTCTTACCTGGGCTGGAGGGGACAGAAGGTGCCCTGGAACTCCAATGCTCAACCACTCCGCAGCCACTTTATCATCAAATATCAGGAAATAAGTATTAAATGGGAAAAACCAACCCTCATCCTCAGGAAACCCCCCGTCCTCGCGGGACTTTGCCCCCTCAGCCCTGCCCCTCGTGCCCGATATTGGAGATGTGAGGCACTGCAGCCCCTAAAGGATGCCATGGCTCCCAACATAGGGTTCAAAGTCTCTTTTGGGGGGTGTCTCTGAGGGTTTTTTTGAGTGGCCGGGCCCCACACGGGACCAGGTCCTGCCCCTCACACGGCAGCACCTGCCACCACCATGAGGCACTGGGGGTCCCCCTGAGGCACCCCTGAGGTGCTGGGGGTCCCCCTGCAGCACAGGGCAGGGAGCAAAGAGGCGGGGGGGCTGAAGTGCAGGAGACCCTGGAGACACTGAGGGACCCCTGAGGTGCTGAGGGACCCTTAAACACTGAGGAGTGGAAGGCCAGTGACTCCCCTGAGGTGCCAGGGCCCCTCTGAAGAGCAGCGGGAAGACCTAGAGGCAGAGGAGGGTCCCCCTGAGGCATTTGGGGTCCCTCTGAGGTGCTGGGAGCCCTGTGTGGACCCCATGAGGGGCGGGAGCCACGTGCTGGAGGTGCAGGCTGTCCCTGAGGCACTGAGAGACCCTTGAGGCACAGAGGAAACCCCAGAGACAAAGGAAAGTCCCCCTGAGACACCTGGGGTCCCCCTGAGGTGCTGGGGAGCCCTGTGAGGAGTGGAGGGACTCCCTGAGCTGCCCGAGGGGGGTGTTCCCCGAGGCGCGGGAGCCCCTCAGACGCTGGGGCTCCCCTGGGGGGGCACCCCTGAGGGACCCCCGGGACACTGAGGGACGCCTGAGGCGCGGGGGCTTCCTCTGAGGCACGGGGGCAACCCCAGAGGCAGACGAGTGTCCCCCTGGGGCATCTGAGGTCCCCATGAGGCGTTGGGGACCCCTCTGAGGAGCGGAGGCACCCCCTGAAGCGCGGGAGGTTCTCCTGAGGCGTGGGAGCTCATGAGGCGCGGGAGGTTCTCCTGAGGCGCGGGAGTTCATGAGGTGCTGAGGGACCCCTGAGGCGCGGGAGGTTCCCCTGAGGCGCGGGGGGTCCCTTGAAGTGCTGGGGGTCCCCCTGAGGCTCGCCCTCCGCCTCCCCCGGTCTGGCCGGGCGGTTCCCGTACCTTCTCCGCCCTGCCCGGCTCCCCTGGCTGCCCTCCGGCGGTGCCGCCACCCCTGCGGGCCCGGGCGGTGCTGGGGGCGGGCAGGGGCGGCCCCGCCGTGAGGCGGAGCCCTGACCGTGGCCCTGTGTCTGTCCCTGTCCCCGCCGCCCTGTCCCCGGACCTCGGGCAGGACAAGGTGTCCTGGTTTGAGGATGGTATTCCCCAATTCAGCCCCCTCACGGCTACTGCGAAAAGTTAACCCCGTCGTTCGCCAAAACCAGGCCACAAGGTGACCCTGCAGAAGAAAAAGCAGCAGGGCCAGCCATGGCAGGGACAGTCGTATGGTATCATCTATCTTTAACATCACTCTATAGTCAAATACTGTGTTTGTTTGCAGAATATCACCTTAATATCATCCCAACTCAACTCGAAGGGACTCTGTAAGAACTAGATTATTTCACAACCCAGGCAAGGAGGATTTCTCCATTTCCCTACTATCTTACTTACAGAATAACCTGCCTAAACTAATTCTTACAGTTTCCAGGCATTTTGTTGTCTTTTAGATAAAGAAATGTAATTTCTCCTTCTCGTGTTTACCCCATTATCATTCCAAGCAATTCAGGTGAGAACACCCCCCTCACCCTGCCCCTTCCCAGTTCCCCCAGCTCTGACAGGTTATTATGCTTTGCCCAGGTAGGAGGGGCAAACTCTGTTTCCTGAGTACTTGTGTTTTTCTGGGCCATTTTCTGATCTCTTTCCAAGGACCTTTGCCCTAGTTCAGTTGACAACAGCTGCTGGAAAACTCCTTCCAGAGGGAGGAGAGAAGACAGAATTGATTTTTCAAGAATAACTTCACAACACTCAAACAAGCCAGGATTGGTGCTACCATCAGATGAGGGTCTGTAAGCGAGAGCTGTTGGCGTAACACGTTCAGGGCTCTGCTGAATCATGTTTGCCTGTCGCCTGCCCTGGCGGAGATCTAGTGCCACCATCCAGCCCTGGCAGTCGGGTCACTTTCTGCCTCGCACCAGGGACAGGTGCCAAACGCCGAGTGTTAAAGGAATCAGCACGACCGGGGGGCAGGAGCAGCCGGTCAGCCTGCAGGAGAAACAAGTGTTGGAAGATCTGGAAATGCCCCTTGCGAGGAGACCAACGGAGACCCTCTTCCAAGAGCAGCCCAAGACTGGGAACCAGTACTTGGAGGACACTTTGCTTCGGAGTTACTTGAAAACACACCTTCCTCCCAAGGTCTGGCGTGCATGTTTGTGTTTCTGTGTGTACCCACCCCAGCTCTGCCCAGTCACTGTTTCAGCCTGTGAATTGACTGTTTCTCTGAACCTTTGAGCATTTAACTGGGGGTGATTTATCAGCTTTCTTTAAAACATATTATGTTTGAGGGCAGGAGTGACAAACAGCGCCACGACATAAACAGCAAGTGGCTCAGTGGCTCCTGGGACTGGGCTGGGTGTTGCAATGATGTTGTGGGATTGTCGGTGCAGGCATTTGTTGTCTGGTCATCTGGAGAACAGAATTTGAGAGAGAAGGAAAAAAACTAAGGTGCCTCCAACCTCAGCTGTGCTCTTCCACCTCTCTTTCCCCGGGAAGAGGGGCTTTTACAGAAATTCTTAAGGAATGGGGCTGTTCTCAGCTGAGTGCTCAGTGGGTCCAAAGGCCCCTTGGGGTCTGCTTGGTCTCAGCACAGGTCAGTGGCATTTCTGGGTTGGTTTTCAGCCAGAGAAGACCCTGCACAGTTTCGGGGGTGCAGGTACTGGGGTGATATCCTGAACTGTAGGTCTCTGTGCTGTGAGCTCGTCCTTGAGGAACGCCTGGGAGGAGGCAGCTCACCTCACTGTCTGTCCTCTGACAACACCCCAAGGTCCACAAGGGTTTCCCATGTTTCAGGGCCCCGTTCTCGTGGAGCAGAGTGTGACGGCTCTCCATGATTTATTGCAGCAGAAGCTGCAATGACCTCTAAAGCCACTGGGTGAGCAGAGGGGAAGAACGTGGCTTTCAGTGAGGCTCTGCCTTCCTCTGCTTTCCCTCCAGGTCTGCAATACCCCGCAGACACCGGGTGGGAAGAGTGTGGTGGAAGCAGTGGGAGCTTGTTTTTGTCTCAGCTATCCCTAAAGACAGGAATGAGGCCTCCCTAAGCACCACTGTGGCCTTCCTGCCAGGTGAGAAGACAGGAAGGGACGATGCCTTTGAGCAACCATGAAAATCCTGCTCCCAATCTGCACCTTTGGAAGAATCACGATCCAGGTCTCCCGAAGAATAAAAGGATCAGTGCTGTGTTTCAGCGAGGCTGAGAGCTGCCTCCACTCCTTCCCCAAAGAGAGGACAGCGGCTGTGAAATCTCCCAGAGCAGCATCTCCCTTTCATTTCTGCTCTCGGTCCCAGCGGGGCAGTGTTGCCTCGCCGCTGGAAGGGAGAGCCCCGGCTGCTGTCTGCAGCACTGGGAGCCGGCTCTTCATGGGAGCACCTTCCCGGCCAGGAGGACAACAAACCCCGAAGCTTTGGGTGTCCCACCGAAGCAGACACCACGCTGGAAGCTGATTCCTGTTGTACCATTCAGTGGCGAACACAGAAATTTTCCTGGAATGGCACAAAAGATTTCTTCCTTTGTTTGAAGGTGATTTCAGGAGAGCACAGAATGAAGCACCTGCTTTTTCTGAGCATTGTTGTGAAGGAGGATCTATCTGGTGTTGATCGGCCTGAAAATATGTCCTTTACTATAAAGGGCCATCTGTTTTCACTCCTAATGTGCAATAATTTGCACATTTCCAATATATTCATGCCTGGAACATCAAGGGATGGATTGGGGTGAAGGAGACCACCCAGCAATCCTGCCCCTGCTGGTTTACAGGTGTCCTCTCCATGTCCCAGTGTCTGTTCTTTGGAGCACCCAGGCTGCCGTGTGTGATGCTCAGCAGTCACAAACGCGGGAGTTTTGATTTTGTCCTTTCCCCTCGGCAATAAACACATTCATTTGGGCAAGGCAGTGGTTTGTCAGGCTGTGTGTGGTCAGGGCATGAGCTCCCAGCAAGGCAGTTGGGGTTTTTAGGAAATATGGACGAGCATCCTGCAGTGTGAACTCAAACCAAGAGATCTACCTGATAGGCTCGTGTGCTTCTGCCCACAAAAAAAAAACCCCAAAAAACAAAAAAACAGGTAAACAGTTCAAAGGTTCTTGTGCTTCAGGGATCAGCAAAGTCCATGAACTTTGTTTTCCTGGTTTATGCCTTGTAAACAACCTTCAAATGATAAGCACTGGAGGTGCACACCCCTCCCAGCTGGGCTCCGACGGCAAACAGGACTGTGGCATTTCCCTGTCACCTTGAAATGGGAATGTGAGGAGGTTGGAATGAATCACTCCTCTGTGGTGGGTGCTGGTTTCCCTCCATCAACTGTGGACAGACTGCTCTGTCCTGGTCAGCCCAGGGGAAAGAAGGGCACATGAATTCTTCTCCAGGGTCGCGTAGGAAGCTGGGTGCAGGGTGGGAATTTGAATCAAGACACGTTGCCTGCCAGGCTGAAGCTGGAATGATTGCTCCATCCCTCCTTTCCTAACCTGACAGGCAGGGAACTGCTAAGCCCAGTGAAAGTTTTCCTTTACAGATGAAGGCATTCCAGTTTTGGCAGCCCTTCCCCTGGCATTCTTCTCCAGCAGTAAATCATGGAGTGGCTGAGGGAACCTCTGGAGACCATCTCATCCAACCCCCCTGTTCATGTGCATCTGTGTCATCCTCAGCCCTGATACTAAAGCACTTCTGCCTTTTGTGAAATCCAGACATGCTGCCAAAAGTAACTTGAAAAAATGATTTTGAGGGCAAAAAGAGACAAAGTGACAGTGGAGCACAGCTGTGCCAGCAGAGGCTGAGGGAGAAGTTGCTGTGCTGTGTTACAGAATGCCCAGAAGGGCCAAACAGCAAGAGACCACTGGCACTGCAGGAGAACTTGGTCAGTCCTCTGCCTTTCCAGCTGGGACCAAGGCTTCTGCTTTCCAGGGCTGTGCTGATGGGCTCTTCTTGTTGCTCCATAGGTACTGGAGGAGGTGCATCAGGAGCTGGAGAGGTTTGGAAACCGCCTGCAAACCAAGATCCAACCCCTGGGATGGGAATGCGAGTTGAACCCGCCGGTGTTCCGGCAGTTCGATGCCTGGGGACAGCGCGTGGATCGCATCGACACCTGCTCGGCCTGGAGGAGGATGAAGGAGATCTCGGCAGAAGAGGGGCTGATTGCTGAGGCCTATGAGAGAAGATACTCCAACTGGAGGTAACTGGGGGAGAATGGGAGTGACTCGGAGCCTCCCTGGTTATTCTTGGCAAGGTTTATCCAGCCGGTTGTGTAACGGGTAACAGATGCTGCCCGGACACCAGCCCAGCTCCCGCTGTCCCCAGCAGCACTGTCTGTCCACTGCAATGTTCCACCTCAACAGTGATAGAACAGAACTAATGGCCCACACTTGATCATAATATTCTTTGCTGTCACCTTCCTGATTGTGGGGCCTGGCAGTTCCCTGCACTGCTCCAGGTAACGCAGCTAAAGACCTGAGATTTCACTCGCAGTTTCGTTGTGTTCCGGTCCATGGAGACAGACCCACATTTCTTACTGTTAAAAACTGCACCAGCTGGCCTGGTGCTGGCAGTCCCACTGAGACTGAGAAACTCTGCTGCTCCTCTTCTCTCCTCCTGGCTGGAGCAGTTTTTGCCCTCTCAGAAATGAGTGCTCTGATCCTCACCTGCTCTGGCTGTATTTTTCCTTCTCTTCCCGGTCGAGATGTTTTATCCTCCCGCTGTTGCACTGCTGTGTAACCCGTCTGTTCTCTCTCTCTCTCTCTCTCAGCCGCCTGTACCAGGCTGTCAAACTGTACTTGTTCTCAACCTCCTCGGGAGGTTTCAACTGTCCACTGGCCATGACTGATGGGGCAGCCAAAGTCATTGAGGTATGAGCTCAGCTGGTCCCTGAGGGCACAGCCCATGTCCTGGCATCACTGGTTAGAGATGGGAGCACCGGCTAAGGATGGAGGAGCACTGATCCACCATCTGGCCCTGGGCACGGCCCTTGCTTGCTCTGTGACTCAGCTCCGTCCCCCACTGCCTTTGTCTGTTAGTGACAAAGTCTCTGTGCCCATGCCAGCTTTTATGTTTACTTACAGCACTGTGTACAGTCAGCCCTTCGCTGCACGTGACACCTGCGACACTGCAGGCAGTTGGAAGTGTGTCCCCAGTGGAAGTGTCCAAGGCCAGGTTGGATGGGGCTTGGAGCAACCTGGGCTAGTGGGAGGTGTCCCTGCCCATGGCAGGGGGTGGAACAAGATGGACTTTTCCTATTCCTTGTGTGGAGTGACAGATATACCGGGCCAGATCCATACCTGGTGTAAATTCACCAAGCCACCAAGACTTTCCCAGTTGGAATATTTGGCTCTGCATCTTAGTGACACCCCTTGCACTGCCTCAGTGGCTGTGTAGGATTCAGAGGAAATATCCTTTAAGTATCTAACTGGGCATTTTAATTCAACAAAAATGAAACCAGCCCAAGGTTTTTACCTCTTCCCAGCTGGTGACATCCAGTGTACATGAACATATGCTGATACCTGGCACAGGGACTGTTTTGGGAGCTCTCTGTCCAGATGTCCAGCGGTGCCGAGCTCTGAGGAGGGCAGGGATGTTCAGCACTCCCCTTTGTAGCACAGGGAACACCTTCTGTGTGCACAGTGCTGCAGCAGCCAGGCAGGAGCTGGCTGGCTCACAGGCTCTCTGCAGCACCTGCAGATGCTCCGCAATGCAGGACCCCCACCTGCTTCCAGACCCGCTGGTCTGAGCCCAGGACACACCAGGGGCAGTTAAAGCATCTGTCTGATTTCATCTACTGCATCATGGTCATCCCAGCTTCTTTTCCCTCCCCCCAAACAGTCGCTGGGGATTCCTGGATCTCTGAAAAGCGCTTTTGACCGTCTGACATCCCGTGACCCCAAGAAGTTCTGGACCTCTGGCCAGTGGATGACGGAGCGCAGGGGCGGCTCGGATGTTGGTACGTGCCCTGAGGTGGGAGACAGATGTGGCAGTGAGAACTGAGAAAATGAAGGGTGTGGGGAGCTTACAAAGCCAGGGAGCTGGTTTAGGAATCCTCTGCACAGCTCAGCTTTTTAACCAAGAAAATGCCCAACTTCTGTCCACTGGTGCAAGCAGAACACACAGGCAGGCACAGACCTGTGCTCCTTGCACAGGTAACACACAGATCTCTAGTAATGTAATCTAAATGAGCTCTGTAATCTAAACATTGAGCCACACAGTCAAGTCCATGCCAGCTGGGACTGAGAAAGCATCCTTGGCCTTCCACTTTTATTCCTTGACTAATGTTAGTTATTAATAACATTAGTTATTTGGCTACTAACATTAATAAAGGGTTACAGAACCTCAGAGCTCTGCTGCAGAGGCAGAACTGTGGAAGGGGAGTGTGAGGAAGCTGCAGTTGGTTTTCTGCTGTGAAGTGAAAGATGTGCATCACTGCAGGGCTCCCAGATCCGTAGAGCCCTCAGTGTTCTTGGCTGTTCTAGCCCCTGAAGAACTGGAGGCACTGGATTATACACACTGCGTTTTTTATCCAGGGTCAGTGAAAGAGATTAAAAGCTCACCCGTGCTCCATCTTCATAGCAAGAGGTGGCTTAAAAGAGCTGCTCTTAAACTGAAAAAGCAGCACTGATTGACACGGAAGGTCCCATAAGGCCAAGGAATGTTCCCCTCTGTTTCAGCTAACGGCACCGAGACCGTGGCCAGGAGGCAGCCGGATGGTACCTATCGTCTCTATGGCTTTAAGTGGTTTACATCAGCTGCTGACTCTGATGTGGCATTAACCCTGGCCAGGATAGCAGATGCTGAAGGACAGGTAAACCAGTTCTGTTGGATGGCAGAGCCAGGTGAAGGAGCAGGGACATTCTCTCTCTTACTTGTTTGATCATAATTAAATCCTCACTGTGTGCTTTTCAGTGTCCCCAGGGCTCCAGGGGCCTGTCCCTGTTCTTCCTGAGGGTTCGAGATGAGGAGGGGAAGCTGAACAACATCCAGGTGCAACGGCTCAAAGACAAGCTGGGCACCAGACAGATGGCAACGGCAGAGCTGTGGCTGCAGGGAGCCAGAGCAGAGCTGGTGAGTTGGGGTTCACCCTCCCCTGGGCACTGGGCTGGCCTGGCACAGCACACACTCCTGGAACTGGAAAAGCTCTCCCCTTCCATCTTGGCATCTGGCTGTTCACCAGTGGGGCTGTGTGGAGCATATCTGAGAAGAGCTCAGGAAAATATGTAAGGGAAGAAAATAAAGAAAGTCATTTTAGGCTGGTCATTTCAGGCTGGTCATTTCCCTAATCCAGATGCAGCTGAGGGACAGTTTGTGTAATGGGCAGGTAGAGCAAGCAACAGGGACCAGAACTGATCATGCCACCTCTCTGGTCATGGAATCATAGAATCAGTGGATGGTTTGGTTTGGGAGGCACCTTAAAGCTCATCTCATTCCACTCCCTGCAATGAGGGCAGGGTCACCTTCCACTAGACCGGGTTGCTCAGAGCTCTATCCAACCTGGCCTTGAACACTCCAGGGATGGAGCAGGCACACTGTGCCACAGCCTCGATTGACAGGGGACAGCCATATTTCAGAGCACTGAGGTGCCTGAGGTCAGACAGGACTGGAGTGGACAGCCCGTGTCCCTCTGTCTGTTGGCACCACTTTCCCTTCAGTATCCATCCCCACTCAGGGCAGTGTGAAGGGCTCACACCAGCCCTTGTTCCTTGCTGTTTCAGATCTCTGCAGAGGGTCGTGGAGTGGCCTCCATCTCCAGCATGCTGAACATCACTCGGATCCACAACATCATCGGTTCAGTAGCTTCCATGAGAAGGTGAGGGCGGCGTGGATCCCCCCAGAGATGAAGGAGCAGCTCGGCAGGACAAGGGGACTTTGCAATGCTCAGCGTTGCGCTGAGTGACATCTAATGACTTTGTGGGACAGGTCTGGAGGGCAGCAGTGCTGGAGGAGGCTGGGGGTGACCCAGGCTGGGGGGTACAGCTGAGCAGGGTTCTTCTGGAAGGGAATGCTCCAGAGTGGAAGGTCTGACGGTGTCCTGTCTGTGTTCCCTCCAGGATGATCAGCCTGAGCAGGGACTACGCCCGCAGGAGGGTTGCCTTTGGGAAGCTCCTCAAGGACCACCCCCTGCACATGCAGACCATAGCCCGGATGGAGGTGAGGCTGTTGGGGGCCAAGCTGAACCTGGCGGGAAAGAAAGAGGGCAGAGCTGCTCTGCTGGAAATGAGCACAGCCAGCCTGCCTGTGTGCAGCAGTCGAGGCTGCTCCTGCTGCAACAAGGTGTATGCAGCAAGGGAGTTGCCACATTCTAGTGGGATTTGATCTGATGATAGACCTAGCTTCTCTGCTGGACTTCAGGTTACCCTAAACAATTACCTGGGAGCTCTCCCGAGTGGAACACCAAAGCTCATGGGCGCCCCTGCTGTGGTGAGCCACGACCTCTCAAACTGGGTGTTAGCATCAGAGTCCAGGCCTGACACCACGGTCACCTGAACTGCAGTTTCCAGACTCCTGTCCATGAGCAGCACAGATTCACCCAACTTTCCTGGTAGCTCATGCACCAGGAGCATTTAAAAATTCTCTTGCGAGTTGGGGGAAGGGGAAAGTGGTCAACATCTGTCAAATATAACTTCAGCTTCTCCTAGCCTGTGGCCAGAAAGAAAGAAAGGGCAGATCCTATACAGTCCCACAGCACATCTTTATGCAGAGGAGCTACAGAGCTCCATATCCTGATGCTTCCCAAATCACAACTTGCCAGGGAAGTAAGTTGCTCAGCAAGAAATCTGTCACAGACCTTGCAGCCCCTGGTGCTCAGAGACTGACCATCATGTATGTGGTCTCACATCCCTTACCCTTGGAAAGGATGTGGATTTGTGGCCTGGATGACTGGTAGGAGCTTTGCTAAGGCTCAAGCAGTCCTGAGGAAGTGGCATTGTCCCTTTCCTCATACCAGATCTCAGTGTCCAAGAGCAGCAGCCCCAGAGCACCTCTGATATTCTGTGCTTTGTGCCTTGTCTGGTAGGAGGTCTCTGTCTCTGTGGGTCTGTGCAGGAAGGAGTGGTATTTTCCCCTCGAGGCAGTCCCATGGCAGCTCAGCATGGACTCATGGAATCAGCCCTGGTCCCAGATCCCTGCCAGTGACACCCCTTGTTCCCTGCTGGCAGGTGCAGTGCCGAGGGGCGTTTCTGCTGCTCATGGAGGTCGTTCGGCTGCTCGGCCTGGCAGAAACCAACCTAGCCAGTGAGCAGGACCAGCTGCTCCTGAGACTGCTGGTCCCTGTGGCCAAACTGTACACGGGGAAGCAGGTATGGAACAGGCACTTTGGTTGGCCTGGGGAGGGGCTGCGTGGCACGTGGACAACCCCAGGGCTGGAAAGAGGACTGAGTGACACAGCCAGCATGAAGGGCAGAGAGAGGGGGCAGTGCCAGCAGGACCAGCTGCAGGTACTGCTCTGGAGGCTGGACTTTGTGAGCAGGAGCCTTGTCCCTTTGCTCTCCCAAGCCATCTGATGGGGACAGAGAGAGCCAGCACTGCCGAGAGGTGCTCCAAGTGCCACAGGAATGCTGCTGGGGCTCCCCATGTCCAGGGTGGCCACAGAGCCACAGAGAATATCGTTCACTATGAATAAATAGAAGAATAGATGTTAAGAGCTTAACATTAGCCTTGACTTCAGAGGTCTGTCCTCTGCTCATGGCCCTCAGCTGACATGCACAGAAGCTGAGGGTTAGGACTGTCCTGGCCTAGAGACACACACTCCCATGTTCCAAGCACAAGGACCTTGCCTAGGAAGGACTGTGCTGAGACAGACTCTCCTGGGTCTGGCTGCTCCTGCAGGGCCTCTCTCAGTCTTCCTTCCCCAGCTTCTCCTCCTGCATGTAGTGAGCAAACTGCCCCAGGAAGTCAGCAGGACCCGGTCAGCCCATCCTTGTAGGAACCACTGTGAGAGGTTTGTTTTCCCCTTGTGCACTGGGGGTCATGCCAGCTCTGCGTGTTGCAGGCGACTGCAGTGGCTGTGGAGGCGATGGAGAGCTTTGGGGGCCAAGGCTACATGGAGGACACGGGCGTGCCAGTCATCCTCAGGGACACTCTGGTAAGAGCAGAAGCTGCTGGGTGTGCCCTGGTCCCCTGCACTGCACTCTGCTTCCTGCTAAAGACCTGCTCCAGGGAGAACAC
>NW_020956826.1:80881-84282 GCF_003031625.1 Empidonax traillii
CAGGCGACTGCAGTGGCTGTGGAGGCGATGGAGAGCTTTGGGGGCCAAGGCTACATGGAGGACACGGGCGTGCCAGTCATCCTCAGGGACACTCTGGTAAGAGCAGAAGCTGCTGGGTGTGCCCTGGTCCCCTGCACTGCACTCTGCTTCCTGCTAAAGACCTGCTCCAGGGAGAACACAGTCCCCCTGAGCTCACTCCAGGTGGGGCAGCTCTTCCCTCACGGCCTTCCTGCTGAGCTCAGCCATTCCCAAGGATGGGATGGGATGTGTTCCTGGTGCTGGGATCATTCCTCAGCACTGTAATGGAGCTGAGCTCCCTCCTTTCCCCTGTCTTTGTTTCCTCACACTCCCTATCTTTATTGCAGTTGCTCCAAAGGCTCCTCCATGCTCTTGCACGGTCTCCTCTTCCCCACAGGTTCTGTCCATATGGGAGGGAACAACCAATATCCTGTCCCTCGACGTCCTGAGGTCCCTTGCCAAGAGCCAAGGACAGGCGATGGCCGTGTTCCTGTCCACAGTGCAGGTGAGCCCACACCAAAAGCCCTGCTCAGCCTGATTTGCCCACCTTGGCAGAGCCTTGTTTGGGGCTCATGCTCCTGACTGAGATTGGCAGGGAATATGCCCAGACTGAAAGTTTTAGACAAGTATTCCAAAGGTGTCTTACAATTCTGCTCCTTAAATAGCAGGATGCAGGTAGTGCTTGTCCTGGGATCCTTGTGTGCAGATACTTTCAGCTCAGCAGTGAAGAGTTTGGCATTGTCAGAGTCCCTCATGACAGGTACCAAAATAAGTATATTTTCAGTGTGAGTCACCCTCCTGAATCCAAAATAATTTTGTGGGTTTGTTCCTTAACTGGAAAATCACCACAGGACTGCTGAATATT
Source organism: Empidonax traillii (assembly GCF_003031625.1). Classification (NCBI taxonomy): domain Eukaryota; kingdom Metazoa; phylum Chordata; class Aves; order Passeriformes; family Tyrannidae; genus Empidonax; species Empidonax traillii. The sequence goes on from NW_020956826.1 coordinate 81,765, forward strand.
GAACCTCACTAGAGCTACCTACTGCATTATGACTGTCTATTTTTATTCCCACTGAAAAGATGGGAAGAGCCAGAGGAATTCCACTGCTGTCTCTCTAGATTTGCCATTCCCTGCCTTTGCTTTTAAAGCTGCTCAGGTGACAGGCCCAAAGCAGCTCAGACTTTCACGAAAGTAAATGAGCATCACTGGTTTGATGTGTCTCCAAAAGGGAGACAGAACCCAGCCTGGGAGGCAGGAGCAGCAGATCAGAGGGTGTTCTCCCAGAGGTGACATTGTTAGTCCAGTCACAGCAATTCAAGGGAATCTGGAGGGCTGGATTTGGCTGTGTTTAGCCTTCACTTTTCCACCCACACCCTGTGGGAAGGGAAAAGTCTGGGACACTGCTGGCCCTGCAGCACTGACAGCTAGAGAGGGCTTTCAAGATCCTGAGTAATTCCCCCAATGGCTGCAAATTCTCCCCATTCTAAACCCCCAGCTCGGCTGTGCTCTGTGCTCACCACCCCTCGACCTGCAGGGATGAGGGTCTCCTTGCAGCCTCTCAGACACCTTTTGAGAAAGAGAAAATACCTCAGTTTTGTGGCCCAACAAGAAGCCACATCTGCTCACTGGCAGGACTAAGCACAATTGCTAATGGCAAACGATCCAGGGGCTGGCAAACAGCAGCTTGGGCTGACACTGCAGATGATGGAGGGGAGAAGGAAAGGATCTGGCTCTAAGAACCATTTGGACAGGAGCAACCCCCTAGTCTGCCATTTAACAGCACTTTTAAACAAGCACCCCCCAGAGGCTCCACCCCAGAGCCCCTCCCTGGTGCAGCTGGGAGGGCCCAGCTGGATAATTAGGGGAGCACTGGAAGGGCCCTGGTGCAGAGCAGGGACCTGCACAGCAGTAACCACGCCCTGACATTCATTAATTAACGAGCTCGTTACTGCTCCTGGGCTCCCACCAGTCAGCCCGTGTGGAGGGCAGGAGCGCTGCCTTCAAGGTCTCCAGATCCCAGGGAGTGCCACTGCAGTTACTGCCCCCGTCACTCCGAGGCTGCTGCATTTCCACTGGCTCAGCTGGGGCAGCGCTGTGGGTGCTCCTCGGTCGAACAGATCAGACGTGGCCAGTTCAAGCTTTTCCCTCGTGCCTCGGAAGCACAGCCTGGCAGGGATTTCTGTCTGCAGGAGCACGCTGAGTTTCTGCCCCAGAATCAGCGTTTCAACCTCTTTTTTTGAGCTCCAAGTGTCCAAATTTTTTCAGTCTCTGGGAGTCTGGCTCGTTTGGAAACGTCCCTCCCATTCCTGTCTAGCGAGGAAATAATTCCACCCCACCATAAAGGGATTTTAACGGCCTCAATCCATTTCCTTTTTATTGATGCACACAAAGCAAGTACAATGTACTTTATGTTTGTCCATCAAGGCTCTCAGTGTGCAGGATTTGTGCCCAGTGTCAGACTGCTTTGCAGGGAGCAGCATTAGTATTAGCACAGCAGTTGTTCCTCTGAAGGTTGGATCAAGGTTGACATCCCCCCCGGCCCCTCTGCCACCTGTCTTGGCTTTGATCCCGGGGCAGGTGCCTCTGCTGATAGTGGGATGGCCAGCGCTGCTGGTGTTGTGACCAGGAGCAGGAACCCTCAGGAAATGCATAGAACTTCCTCATCCTTGTGCAATGAGGTTGTGAAAAGCTGATTTTTTTTGGTGTTTTAAAGACACAAGGCGAGTTTGGGACAAACCACTTTATCCAGAGGTTGTTAGGCTGGAAAGTCTGAGGAGAACACACGGCATGAAGAGTGGTTGTGAGAGACAGGGATGGAGTCCTGGAATGGGTTGGGTGGGAAAGGACCTCAAAGCTCATCCAGTCCCACCCCCTGCCATGGGCAGGGACACCTTCCACCAGCCCAGGTTGCTCCAAGCACCATCCAACCTGGCCTTGGACACTTCCAGGGATCCAGGGGCAGCCACAGCTTCTCTGGGCAACCTGGGCCAGGGCCTGCCCACCCTCACAGCCAACAATTCCTTCCCAGTCTCCCATCTCTCCCTGCCCTCTGGCAGTGGGAAGCCATTCCCTGTGTCCTGTCCCTCCATCCCTTGTCCCCAGTTCCTCTCCAGCTCTCCTGGAGCCCCTTTAGGCCCTGCAAGGGGCTCTCAGGTCTCCCTGGAGCCTTCTCTTCTCCAGGGGAACCCCCCCAGCTGTCCCAGCCTGGCTCCAGAGCAGAGGGGCTCCAGCCCTGGCAGCATCTCCATGGCCTCCTCTGGACTCTCTCCAGCAGCTCCACGTCCTCCCTGTGCTGTTCCCAGGGCTGGGGCAGCTCTGCAGGGGGGTCTCAGCTGAGGGGGCAGAGGGACAGAATCCCCCCTGCCCTGCTGCCCACGCTGGGGGATCAGCCCAGGGCACGTCCTGGATTGCAGCTCCACCGAGGGGGGAGTTTCAGGTAGATGCTACACAGGCCCAGTCATTTCATGTTGTACTAAAATTTTATGAGCTGGAATTTTGAACCAGAGCCTTGGGTGTACTTTAGAATTCAATTATAATC
>NW_020956826.1:85200-111341 GCF_003031625.1 Empidonax traillii
CCTGCCCTGCTGCCCACGCTGGGGGATCAGCCCAGGGCACGTCCTGGATTGCAGCTCCACCGAGGGGGGAGTTTCAGGTAGATGCTACACAGGCCCAGTCATTTCATGTTGTACTAAAATTTTATGAGCTGGAATTTTGAACCAGAGCCTTGGGTGTACTTTAGAATTCAATTATAATCTGAAAAGTGCCTCTAAAGTAGCTCTGGGCAGTTTGCTGATTATTGCATTTGAGTCACTTCAGGTGAAATTCGGGCACATCGCAGGGCAGTGTCTGAAATCCAGCCCTCTGCGCATCGTGCAGGGCTCAGAGTCAGCTCCTGCCTCCAGAGTCTGTGTGGGGCTGTAACTCAGGCTGGAAATCAGCCACACAATCTGAGACACCTGGCAGTGTTTGCAGGTCCTGTTCAGAGCACAGCCCCAATTTCCAGGCAGCAGGAAACACAAGGAGGTTACTGATGTTGGGCTGTGTCTGCCCAAAGCATCAACACGAGGTGGTGCTTTCAGCCCTGCCAGGGATGCTCTTCCTGTCGCTGCATTTTTAGATACTCATGATTAGTCTTGTAAGTAAAAACCATTCTGACCATGTTGCTTGATGGAGAGCAAACAAACGAGCAGCATCCTAAAATTCCTCGGTGAAAACAGAAGGGATCGGAAACACTGGAGCTCTGAAGCTGTTTTGCTGATGATTTCAGACAGAAAAGAGCAGTGCAAGCAGAGCAGTGATGTCTGTGCCTCCCCCCAGTCACACCCTGGAGCTAGAGCAGAGCTACATGTAGGAGAGAGAGCAGGAGCTGCTCCTACCTCGAGCATCACTCCTGGAGCAACTCCCAGCCTCTCACTCCCAAACGCAGGGAGGACATGGAAAAACCCAGCGGGATCTTCCAGAGGGAGCTTTTGGTTAGGAGAGGAGTAAGTTCACCCTGAACAGGAGAAAAGGTGTAAAACTGGAGGGCAAAGACAACACAGGGTCTTTTTGCTCCCCTAAGGTTATAATGATGCTTCCATATTCCTGCCCTGTGTTTCCAGGTGTATAAACTTCCCAGCTGGTGCCCAGCCACGAGCAGGAGGTGCTGACAGGAGCACCCGTTGTCTCTGTTCTGGCTTCCACCCATCCTGCTGGGAATACTCTGATGTCTTTGGGGTCTCTGATCCTTGTCAGCAACAAGCTCCTTTAAACCACCTCATTGTCCTTCCGTGGGCTTGGAATTCTTTGGGCTTTGAGGCTCATCTGAATGCCTGAGGTGCATCAGAATCATGGAATGCCTTAGGATGGAAAAGCCCTCTGAGATCACTGAGTCCAACTGTTCCTCCAGCACTGCCAAGGCCACCACTGACCCATGTCCCCAAGTGCCACATCCACAGGGCTTTTAAATCCCTGCAGGGGTGGGGACTCCATCTCTGCCCTGGGCAGCTGTGCCAGGGCTGGACAGCCCTTCCAGTGAAGGGATTTTCCCAATATCCAACCTCAACCTCCCCTGGTGCAACTTGAGGCCATTTCCTCTTGTCCCGGGGCCTTTCCCACTGACACAGTTGCAGAGGAATACTCCTCTAAATGTGAATTTTCCCACCTGGACACAGCATCTTTGTGGAAGCAAAAATACAAACCCAGCAGAATTAGACCCTGATACAGGTTATGAAATTGGAGAGAGCTGGGGGTGAGAGCTGTTCCCCACATGCAGCTGGGAAGCCAGCATGGAAACAGCAACACCCTGGGGCCGGTCACAGGAATTCTCCATTCCCAGGGCAAGGGAGTTTCCCCTTGGACACATCCCCTTCCCTGCTGCCGCTCCCCCTGGGCAGTGCCAGTGGCACCACCGGGATCTGAGCCCGCTGTCCATGCTGGGCGTGTGCAGGGTCCCCCCAGCCCCTTCCCCTGCAGGAGGCAAATGCACAGGAACGTGCCCTGGAGTTTGTCCCGTGGTTGTTTTTGCAGAAGAAGCTGGAGCTGTCGGCGGGCACTGCTGGGCTGGCCCCGGCCGTGCAGCGGGTGCGGGAAGGCACGGACAGCCTGGCACAGTTCCTGCAGAAAGCGGGATCAGAGCCCACCGTGACCATGGAGCTGGCGGCCAGAGACTTCTCCTACAGCCTGGCACGGATCTACACAGGTAGGGAAAGGCAGGAATCACGGAATCGTGGGAAGGTTTGGATTGGAAGGGATCTTAAAGCTCATCTCGTTCCACCTCCCACCAGCCCAGGTTGCTCCAAGCCCCGTCCAACCTGGCCTTGGACACTTCCAGGGATCCAGGGGCAGCCACAGCTTCTCTGGGCAACCTGTGCCAGGGCCTGCCCACCCTCACAGGGAACATGTCCTGTCCCTCCATGGCTTGTCCCCAGTCCCTCTCCAGCTCTCCTGGAGCCCCTTTAGGCCCTGCAAGGGGCTCTCAGGTCTCCCTGGAGCCTTCTCTTCTCCAGGGGAACCCCCCCAGCTGTCCCAGCCTGGCTCCAGAGCAGAGGGGCTCCAGCCCTGGCAGCATCTCCGTGGCCTCCTCTGGACTCTCTCCAGCAGCTCCACATCTTTCTTGTGCTGATGGATTTCAGACCAGGAAAGGGCTGGGAGTCAGTCCTGGACACCTGGGGCACACCTGGGCCAAGGGTGGAGCTTTAAAGCTCAGTCTTCACCTTCCCCACTGAAGCAGCTCAGCCTCCACCAGTTACTTTTCTTGAGTCCTGGGCAGTTCTGGCAGGATCCTGGGAATGCTGACCTGTCCTGCTCTTCCACAGGAGCTCTTTTGTTGGAACACGCAGCCCGGCCTGGTGCCTCCTCCACAGACACCTGCGCTGCCCTCAGGTAGGCACAGCCCTGAGTGCCCAGGGTGATGCCATGAGCGGTGTGGGAGGCTTTGCTCTGCCCCCCAGAGTGACCCCACCCCAGCCATGGCCAGACACAATTCCCAGCTGGAGACAAGCGGCACTCCGGGCTGGGCCCTCTCCTGCCGTGGGATTACCCATTCCTGCAGTGATGGGATCCGACCTGGGCACAGCTCAGGGTGACACCAGCCCTGTGTGAGCCCTGTGTGTGTCCCAGGGCTGGCACAGACCGTTCCCTCTTTCCATGCAGGTGGTGCAACCAGGAGCTGTGTCCGGTGGCCGCAGAGTCGGGGTCTGGCAACTACAGGGCCGGGGCAGCACTGCAGGACAGTGCCCTGGTATATGGGGACAGTGCCCTGGTATATGGGGACAGTGCCCTGGGACACAGGGACCGCACCCTGGGGCACGGGCACAGCCGTCTCTGAGGCCCCACGGCCCCACCACACACACAAGGGGGGCTGAAATCCAAAATATCCCTCCCAAAATCCTCAGGTAGCTGCAAATTCCAGGTGTGGTGGGGACGTTCCACCAAGGGCCAAACCAAATCCTTCAGGAGTGCCCCCCGCCTGCCCAGGCTGAAATCCCAACTTTGGGCTGTTTCCTGATGCAGACACAGCCCTGGGGGTCACTCCAAGATGCTGGAATGTTCTCACCATGATTTAGGCAAAGCCCAAGCGATCAAATCCAGACAATGACTGGAAGCAGCAGCTCTTCAAGTGCCAGTGCTGTTCTTTGTGAAGAAAACCAACCAAAACCAGACTGAAAACTCTCTGAAGCTTATTAAATACAGAAAAACCACCGATTTTCGCTGTTCACCTTCTTGCTGTCCAGGGCTAACCATGGGCTTCCACCCTGGCACCTGCCCAGGGTGGGCTTTGCTTCCAGGACAGCCCCTGGCACCAACCGTGACTCCAAGGGTCAGACAGCCCTTCCTCCCTTGACCTCCTCAGGAACTGCTCCTTCCTGAAGAAAAGAGAGATTTTTATTCTCTGTGGCCTCCAGAAAGCTGATTAATTCCCCATGCACACGTCCCAGTGATGCTGCAATCCATCCTGACATAAATTCTACATAAATCTTGGATTGAAATCCAGTCATTCTCCACCTAAATGCTGCCTGGGTGCTTCTCCTCCCTCAGCCTGCCAGTTGACCTGCTTGGGATTGCCCTGATGACTTCAAGGTTTTAATTAAAAAGTTGCTAATAACAGAAGAAAAGCACCACTAGGCCAAAGACAGCTGGAATTTATAGCTGGGAAGTGCTGCAGCAGCCAGGAGGCTGAGTGGGATGAGGGGGAAGGAGCTGTTTGCTGAGCATGGAGCTGTCCAGCACTTCCCTGAGGCCAGACCGGCAGATCCAGGAGGACACAAGGGACAAACGCCGCCTGCAGGGAGGAGCAGGGGAGCGGCTCCAGTGGGATGCAGCGAGGGAAGCTCCATGGGCTCTCTGTGTCCTGGCACGGGGATCCCAGGCCGAGCCAGGCAGAGATTCCCTGGAATCACACAAATCCCATTAACCACCCCCAGCACCAAAGGGTTCCCTTTGTATGTGCAGTGAGGGGAATGAAGAGTATTTGGGTTTGAAAAGCCATTATAGAACCATGGAAGGGTTTGGGTGAGAAGGGACCTCAAAGCTCCTCCCATCCCACCCCTGCCATGGGCAGGGACACCTTCCACCAGCCCAGGGTGCTCCAAGCCCCGTCCAACCTGGCCTGGGACACTCCCAGGGATCCAGGGGCAGCCACAGCTTCTCTGGGCAACCTGTGCCAGGGCCTGCCCACCCTCACAGCCAACAAGTCCTTCCCAATATCCCACCTATCCCCTCCCCCCTGAGGGAAGCCATTCCCCGTGTCCTGGGACTCTGTCCCCGCAGTTTGGTGTCAAAGCTCTCCCTGGAGCTGCTGTGAAACTCAGGAGAATGGGACGGTGAGGAAACAACATGTGGCTCTAATTCCATCACCAGACGTGCCCGTGGTTGGGGCAGAGGGTGCAACAGCAGGGAAAGTCATGTTGGAAGTGTTTGCAGAGCTGATCAATCCCCAGGATCCTCCGCTCTCCAAAGTGCTCATCTCCAAAGCCCGGAGCTTCGGCAATCACTGCCCGTCCAGGCTTTCCATCTTCCCAATCTATTTTACGTTTCTCAACACCAGGATTACTTTTTCCTCATATGTGAGCTATGATTTGCCTAAAAATAAGCCCCACAAACTGGGAGCTCTGCAGATGTCCCAACACAGGGGACACGGGACTGTAAAATCATCACTGTGAAGAAAATGAGAAATTTATTAAGATCTAAATATTCACTCTGAGGCAGAAGAAACACTGTTACACACAGGTGAGCACGAGGGTCTGACACGTCCCACGGCTGCTGAACAGCTCTGCCCTCGGAACTTTGCAGGATTTCAAACATTTCATGTGCTTCAAGTAGTTAATCGAGAGTTCAGATGTCATTTTAGCACAAATCCCACCAAAAAAAAGAAAAAGGTACAATCAAACATGTCACCACTGCAAGGTGTAAAAATCATTTTGTGACAGGACTGCAGGAAATCAGTTTTAAACCCAGATTTGTTAAATGATAAGGTCAAACTTCAGTAGCATTTAAAAAATGTCCAAGTCCAAAGAATATGGTGACCTGAAATCCCAAAATGCAACAATCTCTGACACCTGCACTGACCGAGACATCAAACTGTCCCCAAGGGCACTGAGCTGTCCCTGAGGGCAGAGCTGTCCCCGAGGGCACTGAGCTGTCCCCAAGGGCACTGAGCTGTCCCCGAGGGCACTGAGCTCCATCAGGAATCGTCGTTCTGTCCTTTCTCACCCCTCAAAGAAAGAGCCATAATCGTTGCTTTGGCTTTTTAACCGAAAAACGTGATTCTGAGGAGCTGAGGAGCCAGTTCTGAGCGATGCCAGCGACGGGCAGCTCTAAGGACAATGTGACACCAGGTCCAACCCTGTACCTGGCAGAGCTGCCCTTCACTCAGCGCTGCCCGAGCCCCCTCCCCCAGCACAGCCCAGCAAAGCGGCGCCTTCCGACTCCAAACCTCGTCCTGGGTAATTCCAGGTCCATTCGAGGGGCAGTTACAGACTGACCATAATAACACACCCACCTGAACAACGGCCCCTGAACCTGCTCAGCCTCCTGCACGTGGCCCCCCAACACCTCAGAACCTGTCCCAGGGTGGGCCCCGTCCCACCCCAACAGCCCTCCCAGCGCAGCAGAGCCGTTCCCAGGACCTCCTTCCCCCTTCCCCCACAAAGGGCAGCAGGTTTTCCACGCTACAGCTGCCCCCACCGCACTCACCTGCACCTCTTGAATGACCCTGGTGTCACCTCCCCTGTCAGGCAGGGGTGGCCCCGTCGCTGCCCCCCTGGGATGGAGCCCTTCAGCTCCCAAAGATTTCCGTTCTACAGCAGCTGTTTGTGACTCCCCAAATCCCCTCTGCCCGAGCAGGTCTTTCCACAGCCCCTCAGCTCCTGTTGTGACCTGAGCAGCTCCCGAGAGCTGGGACTGAGGAAAGAGGGAAGGAAGATCCGAGCACCAGGGAATGGGCATGGACACCCTGCCAGCCGTGCCCTCCTCTGGCAGCGCTGCCGGGGCGCTGCTGCCCCTGCCAGGGGGTTCTGCACCGTGGGAGTTCAAACCTTCTCCGAGAGCAGAGCAGAGCCAGCCCAAGGAGGGAGCAGCCCGGCAGTGCCGGGGGCACCGCTGTGCTCTCAACGCCTGCAGCGCACCGAGCTCCTGCCAAAGCACTCACGGGTAACTCGTGTGAAAGGAGCCCTGGGAAACCAAACTGGGAGGTGTAACTGGGACCCTGCTGTGTGTCCTTAACCGTGCCAAACGGGATCTCTGCGCTTCTTTCTCGCTCCTGAAGCTGCAGATCCCACCGTGCCAGCACAGCTCTGCCCCGCCCTGCTTTGGTTGGATTGAATGATCACCAGCAGATCACGAACAACTGAGCACGAGGTGCTGTGATGGGACAGCTCTGGCCCAGCATCACTCGCAGCTGCTCCAGGGGCTGCTCGGATCCCTGAGAATTCAGGGCAAATCCTCTAAGAGAAGAAACGGCCCTTGGTGGGTGAGCTGAAGGACGGGAACGCAGCTGGAACGAGCAGCAGTCACAGGAAACTGGGAATAATTGGGCTTTAGTGCAGGACAAACAGCAGTTGAGTTTTCCACCTTCTGGATTAAAACATCTTTAACCTGAGTGAGTTTGGTTTGTTCCCGAAGAGCTGCAGCTCCACCGTCCAGCACCGGGGCAAGGCAGGAAGTGTAAAAGTGAGAACTCCACCTCCCCTGCCACGGGAAGGGAGACACGGAGCTTCCTCTGCCAAACCTGAGAGCAGGGGAGCTCCCTGCAGACCTGGGCTGCTCCTACAGTCGGGAAACATCAGCAGAGTGAAATGTGATGGTGGGCCAAGGGGACAAAAGAAAAACGTGGGTGGAGGGAGCTGAGACTCCAACACCAACAACCCCCAGCAGTTCTCCATCCTCGGAATACCCCGCTGACTGTACCAACAGAACCGGGGGGGGGAGGGGGGGGTGGATCGTGTCTTTTCCCCTCCCTGGGAACGGGAAAACCAAGCTTAGGAATTTATTTTTTCTCCTGAGTTGAGGAGCAACGGTTTGTCGTTCCTTGCAAAGACACAGCCTGGAACACAAAGCCAGAGGCAGCGGCTGCTGCTCCTTTTCCAAGGCCTCGGTGCTCCCACTGAACCTCCACCACGTCCCCTCCGAGGGACAGGGAAGTAAAATAAAAAAAATTAGAAAGTGTGTTAGCAAATGCTCCCATGCAAAAGTCTAAACTTTATTCACTTTTATTTATATATTTAACAATTCTAAAGTATTTACTTCTCGCTTTTGACAAAAATGAAAAATATAGGAGCACTTTACTCTCTTGTGGAGAGAAGGGTTATTTCTGTACACAGCTACGGAGAGAGAGACTATTCCTCCTTTACATACAAAGAAAAAATAATATTAATAAAAAAAGTGCTTCATCGATCCAAAAAAGCCTAAAGAGCCGCAAGCGTTTATTCACACTGTACATCCCAGCCCTCCCGGCACCAGGAGCTGCAGAGGCTCCGGCTCATCCTGCACCGCGCCGGCCCTGCCCCCTCTCCATTCCCGGCAGGAGCCCGACATTCCCCTCCTCCCGCTCCCACGCCAGAGCCTCTGTTCCAGCACCCGCTCAGCCTCGCCTTTCCCTCTTTGTAGCTTTTTCTAAACCCGTGCCAGGGAGATCCCAAGATGCTCCGTCCGTTCCCAGAGCCCCTTCCCAAAAGGACGCAGCCTCCTCCTTCCTGGACATTCATTCCTGCCGGATCCTCGTGGGGGTGGGGAGGGCACAGTCCAACCACCCGGGCCCTTCCCCTCAGACCCTCCTTTGGATGATGTGATTGTGACATTCCAGGGAAGGGAAAAGCTCCTTTCCCCAGGTTTCTTGGATTTCGAGCTGCTGTAACTCGAGCTCTCAAATACTCCAGCAGGATTGTTGGGAATATCACAGAGCAGTTGGGACTTTGCCTAAGGAATACACTGTGAGCAGGATCTACACTTCCTCTGCCAGATTGCACTAAGCAGGATTTATGGGATCTATGGGAAGGGGATGAGCACCTACTGCTGAGTTACAAACAGATATCGGGAGATTCACGCTTCAGTGAGGTGACTGGGATTGGGGCAGAAGGAAGAAGGGGAATCCATGATGCATTTTGGATTGTTGTAAGATCCTCAGGCAGGTTTTTCCTATCTGGGGTACACTGAACACAGCCTGGGAAAGGAGGAACATCCCAGGAGGATGCCAAGCACCAGTGCACTCCCCACGGACCGAACCCGGAGACTCCAGCGGGTCCCGGTGCCTTCCATCTGTCTGGAGTCTCAGTAAAGTGCGAGTGTGACCCACCAGGGCCTGGGCCTGACCTTGGCAAAGCTCTGCTCCCACAGGGAACCTCCCACGGAGGGGGCAGGGACAAGGCAAAGATCTGCTCCTGTCCCACTCGGATCTGAATGGTGGACTGCATGGACAGACCCTTGGAGAGGCCTGGTGTGACACCGTCTCAGCCCCCACCAACATTCCTGAGCCAACAGGTCAGGTGTTCCCGCTCCAACGGCCCAAACCTCAGGGACTGTGTGTGCAGGGGAGCCCAGTGAGCCCCTGGGGCAGCCCCTGGGAGAACAGAGAGGGAGAGGGCTCTCTTGGGAAGCACATTCCCACCTCTTGTAGCAGCAACAGGTTCCCAAACAGCAGTTTCGGGTTTGGAATAAGAGGACTGACTGAAAGCCCTGGAGGCTCCAGCTCTGGAGGCTCTGCAGTTGGCTGGCCCGGTTCCCTCTGCTCCCAAACCCCCTCCGAGCGGGACACAAACCCCCCCGGGGATCCTGGCTCTGGCCCAGCCCCTTCCCACCTCCACAGCCTCCCGCAAACAAACAAACATATATATATTATTATATATACACACACACACGGACACACGGACAGGACAGGCAGGGAAAGGGGAAGAGCTGGAAAAGGAGACTCCCACAATCCAGCGGCGCATCCTCGACGTCTGTCCCGCCCAGCCACGTCCCAGCCCGGCCTCCACAGCGCAGCCTCCCAGCCTCGGCCCTCGGGCCCCGCCTGTCCGGGGGAAGGGCCGGCTCGGCTGCTCCCCCGCCGCTCCCGGGCCGGGAATTCAGTTGGACGTGGCAGTGATGGGCTTGTCCAGTTCGAGGTCCAGGCTGGAGCTGCCAGGGTGGAGGCTGCTGTAGCAGGACTTGCAGACCCTGCTGGGCTCGAAGAGCTGCTGGCTGGGAACGGGCACCTTCTGGTTACAGCAACTGGAGCAGAACACATTCCCGCAATTCCTTGTGTCGGGAACAGAGCAGAAACGGAAAAGGGCAGGTTAGAGTTAGCTTGATAAAAGTTGTAAAATGAGATATTCCCAGTGCTGTGATGGGGTTGGCCCTGGAGGCGTTGGAGAGACTCTGGGCCGGGACACGGGCAGGGACAGCTCCAACACCTTAACTGATCCCTTCTGCAGTCGGAGCAGACACCCAGGAATGGACACAGGCAGGAGCTCGGAGGTGGGGACACTGTGGGACTGCAGCTCATTAAACTCCTCTGCAGTGATGGGTCAGCTCTCTGCCATGTCATCATGGAATGGTTTGGGTGGGAAGGACCTCAAGCCCACGGGCAGAGACACCTTCCACTATCCCAGGTTGCTCCAGGCCCTGTCCAACCTGGCCTGGAACAGTCCCAGGCTGGATGTGCTGCAGAGGAGCTCAGGGATGGTGCCACCAGCACCCTGGAGCACAGGGCTGAGAGGGGCTGAGCTGGAGCCAGCACAGGCCCTTCCTGCAGGAGCCGTGGGGACTGTGGGGCAGTGGCCCCGGGTCACAGCAGGACGGATGTGTCCGTGCGGGAAGGAGCCAGGACTCTGCTCCAAGCTGGGACAGGTGGAAACACCAACCCTCACTTCAGTCAGTGCAACCCCCCCACTGCCCCCACAGCAACTCCAGCGGTCCCACACTCCTGCATCCAGGGAACTGAGCCAACAAGGACCATGCAAAGCCCGGGGCGGGCAGGCAGGCGTTCCATGCGCGGGGCAGGCGGGCACTCGGCATTCCCGGGAGCTGGAGGAGCCACACCGGCACATGCACCTCTCTGGGGATGGGCACAGCCCAGGCCACTCCCTCCTCCTGCACCCCCCCACAGCCTGAGCCCTGTCCTCCAAACTCATCAACTCCTACAGGGAGCTGGGAGCGGCACTCCCGGGGCCTGGATTTCACAGCTGCCCTTCCCATTAACTCCCTGGCGTCAGGATTTGGTGCCCTCCTTGTTCCCATTTGCTGCTGCCAAGAGGCTGCCAGGGAATTCTGCTGACACCCAGCACCTCCAACTAATCCTTCCTTGCCAAGAGAGGGGATTTCCAGCTGCTGGTCACTGATGGGGAGAGAGGGAGCAGAGAATTCCCATTTCCCACTTCAGTGGACTCATTTCCTCAGTTCTGCATAGCGGCTCCGAGGCTCGGAGCTGGAACCCTGGCACAGGGACGAGCCTCTGCACTGGCTCTGGAGTCCTGAGGATCCTGTCAGAAACCCCTGTCAGAAACACCCACGGGAGTGGGAACAGCCCCTGAGGTGTCCCACAGCAACACCCTGGGGAGAAGCAGCTCCCACGGCCCCACCTCACTGCCCAAGGAATGATTATCCTGCAGCAGCTCACTGCTGATGGATGAAGGAAAAGAAAACCAGAGGGATTAAAACAAGCATCTCTTTGTTGGAGCTCAACAGCTTCCTGACATATGCCTGGGGTTTTGTTGTGTTATCCCAGATAATGGTGCTCTGTAACTGCTCTCCCGAGCTTTGGGAAGCTCCAGACAGCTCATCCTTCCATCCTGGTGGTCCCTGCTTGGCTTCAGGGATTAGAATGAGATGGTAACAAACAGGCTGGGAAAGGGATCTTGCTCACTAGAGGAAGGGGGACTGAAAACCACACTCCTCAAAACGCCAAATCACAGATGTTCATCCAGTTTGGTGATCCCGACCCTCGACCAGCCCTGCACCTGCTCCTGACATGGGATTTTCAGTCCTTCTAAAACAAGTGGCAGGTTTTTGTCAACTCACTAGGACAGAATGCTAGAATTGTTTGATAACATATGGACCTCTCCCAAAAATACGGCAAAAGAGGGAAGGATCAAAAAGAAATGGATAAAAGTTGCAGGGCAGCGTCCTCCCAGTGAGCAGTGCAGCATTCCCTGTCACACACACGGGCTGCCAGTGAGTGTTAGTGTGAGACACATCCCGGTCAAGCTCCCAAAAAAGCCTCTTTGTGAGGAGAGAGGCCTGTTCACACAGATCCAAACACCCCCACCTTAGTTCTGGTGATTTGTAGGCAAGTGAGAAACAAAGAGGGGGAGCAGCCCGAGTTAGTTGGGAGAAGTCACCCAGGAAAGGCAGACGGACAAGGGGCAGAGGCTGCTGGAAATGCTCACCAGAGCTGATCAACTCGGTCAGGGTCCCTGCAGGGGGAGAGAGAGCTCAGGGAACAGGCAGAGGGAGCAAACAGTGGCAACCAAGGGAGCTGGAAGGTTTCATCCTGCTCAGGGCCTGACACTGTGGTTCAGCTCCTCTCCACTCCCAGGGCAGGGGCTGTAAATGTTTGCTGGGGAGGCACTCGTGGTGCTGGGCACTGGACATGGCAAAGCTGAACACACACAGACTCCAGGGGGATGTGCAGCCATGGGAAACCCTGAGGCCATTTTAACTCCTCCTGGTATTGGGGTGCCCTGTGCGCATCCAGGCTCTGGGAATTCTCCTGAGCCCAGGCCTAGGGAACAGCCTCAGGATAGAAATTTGCACAAGCACAGTGGACACGGGGAAAAAAAAGTCTCATTCTGATTCTATTTGTTCTTCCTTGGGTTTGATCAGCTTTACAAGACTAATTGGAGCAAAACATAAACCAGACATGAACCAAAAATGATGCTCAGAACTCTTTCCAACTTCAAAAAGCAACAGAGCAGCAGAATGTGGTAACTGCCATTTATTTAAATGCTGGTTCCTGTAATAGTTTTTGCATGTCCAGAAACCAGGAATAGGAATTTATTTGAAATAGAACTTAGAAACTGGAGATTCTCTGGCTTTGACCACGTGGCCTCTGCCTCCTGCTCTTCATTAAGGCCCTGCTGCTGCCTGAGCTGCTGCAGCCTCTGTGGCAACATGTCTGGCAAAGAATAATCCAGAAAACTTTGATCTCACATAGGTGTTCTTTTCAGGTTCTGTAGGAGCAAGTTAATGAAGAGGGGAGAATGGTTAGAGGAGAGGAGCAGGTTTACAACCAGCAGTGGGAAGAAGATGCTATTCCTGTATTTCATGTAACTCCTATACTGAATTACTGAATGCTAAGATGACAAAGCTGTATTTTTTATAAACCTAAACAGCCAGCTGCCTCCAAATCCAGTTTGAGGGAAAAAGGTGGGATCTGTTTTGGCTGGGGTGGAACAGATACCAGCTGTGCCTTTTCTGTCTCTCCTGTGCCCGGAGTGGAGCTGAGCAGGAGGAACTGTTCCGTTCCAGGCGCTCGGCTCCTCCGCAGCTCCTCCTGCCCTGCCAGCCCTCCCTGGGAGAGGGGCTGTGCCCAAAGGAAGGCCCTGGCAGGTGTGAGGGGAGCAGAGCAGGTGTCCCACCCCTGGTGCCCTGGTACCTGCAGTGGTGTTTCCTGCTGGCGAGCCAGAAGGCGCTGTCGCAGCCGTAGCAGTGAGCGGCCAGGTGGTCCGGGAGCCACCGCGTCACCTGGGGACAGCAGGCACAGACAGGGGTCAGGGAGGGGGCAGTGGAACACACCCATCCCCTTTGTGCTCCCAAAAGCAAAGCCAAGCACCCCGAGGAAGGTGTTTGTTCTGCTGTAAGAGCACAAGGTCAGGGCTGGCAACAGGAGCAGACACACAGACCTGTGAGAACAGAGGCTGGACTCCCCTCAGACAGGCAGAAATCGAGCCAGAAAGGCCAATTCCCTTCAGCTAAAGGTGGACATTCCCCAAGCACGTGTCCACCTGAGGCTCCTTTCCTACTCCCCCCTTCCCAGCTCCCAGTCTGTGAAGCAGAGGGCTCATAGGCACAGGTACTGTCAGGTGAGACGAGCGGAACACAAGGAAGAGAGTTCCCAAGAAGTGGCACATGGCCAAAGGCCGGAGGATAATTTGAATATCAATATCCCAAAAGGAGCGATTCACAGGGATTTAGTCTGTACCTCTGTGTCCTGTTTATCCACCTGCTCCCAGCTGGCTTCAGAGAAAATCTCTGTGCTGCAGCGAGACAAGCAGTTCTGATCCAGATTGCTTTCCGAGTCGGGGATAGACGTCTGTTGGCAAACAAACACAGCTGAACAGAACCTTCCCATATCCCTGCTTCCAACCAAATATCACCCGGAATGCCCCACAGGTCAGGGTCTGCCCCTCTGCTGACAGGAGGATGTGAGGCAGAGCGGATTTAAAATCCAGTTTCTGCTGCGTTAGCGCAAAGTTCTGGCAAAGCTTTGGGTGATTAACCAGAACCTGCTCTCTGTGGCTCCAACTCCAGGGTCCTCTTTCCTTTCCAAGGTTGTTTCGCTTTCAGAAGTAAGATTAGTAATGCATATATCCTTTTGTTGGCAAAGATTCTGGAGAATACAAGCCAAATTGCATTTGGGGAATAATGCTTCCTTAATATAGTCTATCCAGGTAGAGATGGATTTTAACAGATTTAAAATGCAGCCAGCCCCTAAAATGCAGTAAAATAGCAAGAAAGCTTGAGTTAATGTCTTTTTGTGCCTGAGGAATAGGCATTCCTGGAGCTCCAGAAGAAAACCTGCAACTCCCAAGCTGGGGCACAAACAGAAGGTAGAGATCAGGTTCTCAAAACCAGGAATTTTCTGGAGGCACTGCCAGCCCTGCGCTGCAGCTTCTGAAGGCCCTTAAAAATGGGAGCAGAATGAATTAAGCCAAAACACCCGATTTTTCCAGGGAATCCAAGCTTTTTGCAGTGACACTGAGCCCAACGGAGCACGTCGAGCTGCGTCTCCAACGGGAAGAGCCAAGAGGGCTCCGAGGATTTTTCCCAACAAACGTACCTGGGACTATCCAGCACCTCTGCCATTTCTAAACAACAATGAAGTCCACAACCCCCCGATAAATATTTATTTTTTTCAACTTTGCAGGCGTATAAACCACGTGGGAAAGGGAAATTTCTGATGGGTGTTGCGTCAGCCTCAGGAATTTCGGGCAAGTGCTCAAACCCACAGGAAGGTATAATAATTCTCTACAAAAGTCCCAACTTTTACAACTTTAAATGCTTCCAAGTAGAAGCACAAATAGATTAAGAGCTCCCTTAAAATATAATTTTTTAGGGAAAGAAACCCTTGTTGACATAAGGCTGCATGAAAGCTCAGGTAATTTATGCCAGTTAAGTTTAGAATTCCAGGAATTTATTCCAGTTACTGTGCCTAGAGCGTCCTGGCCATCTGAAAGGGATGGTGTGAACCTGATGGGTTTGAGCTCCCAGAGCACCACCTGAACCTGCAGAGCACCAAGGGATCATCCCATGGTACTGTCCCAAAAATGGCACAGCCACAGCCTCAGGAAAACACCTTTGCTCCACGTGAAAACAACAGTAAAAGAGGTGTGTGGGTTTTTTAGTAAGGCCAGTGAAGGTGTTTGGGTTTCTAATAAGGCCAGTGAAGGTGTCTGGGTTTTTAATAAGGCCAGTGAAAGTGTTTGGGTTTTTTAATAAGGCCAGTGAGGGTGTTTGGGTGTTTTATTAAGGCCAGTGAGGGTCTCTGGGTATGTCCAGCTACAGGAGAGCTGCTGCTGAACACCCACCTCGAAATAAACCTTGGGTCCACTCGTGGTCCAACTGAAGTTGGGTGAAAATATCGGTCATTAACTGCCATTTATCAAGTGTTTGCCCTCTTCAGAATGACCTGGAGGGTTCTATAAAAGCCTGCACAGCCCAGAAATGCCCCCTGAGCGCCCGGTGAGCTGCGGCCACGGCGCAGGTACCGCTCACTTACCACTTCGTCCCCGTAGTCCCCGTTGAGCCGCAGGGAGCTGTTGAGGAACTGGCTCTCCAGGCGGCTCTTCAGCTCCTGCACCTGCTTCTTGAGGGTCTCCACCTCCTGCTGGTGGCCCGTCTCGATCTGGCGCAGGCGCTGCTGGATGACGTCGCTGTAGACGGGCATGCCGTCGTCGTCCAGGTGGCTGCGGGCGGGCTGGTCGGGGCTGCCGCCCGCCGCCTGCCTGCCCAGCGGGCCGAACACCCACTTGTGGTGCAAGTTCCTCAGGTGCAGCTGGGCGGAGCTGCAGCTGGCGGCGGACACCTGCCTGCTGAGCGAGGCCTTGAGCCGCCCGTCCTCCCCGTTCACGCAGTGTCCGTTGCTGGCGGGGAGTTTCAGGGGCACGAGCCCCCCGGGCTTCTCAGCCAGCTTGTTCTCGGGCTCCGGCTCCCCGTTACACACCACCTCGTCTTTGCGCTCCGCGAAGGGCAAGGCACAAGGGGAAGGCATCGGGAGGTGCGTGGTGCTGCCACCAGAAGTCCTGTGCACTCTTGTTCCCAGTTTTTGGAGCTCTATCATGCACTCCCCCTCCGGCCTGTTCTCCAGAGTTCGGGACAGCTCGTCAGCGCTGTTGTCGAAGGGGTGAGCTCTGTGGCACGGGCCCTTAGGCAGGAACTCAGGCTTTGCTTCGGTCTCCGTTAAGGTTTCCGTGGAACTTTCGATGTTGGATGTCCTTGCCTCGGGCGGGGCGGGCAGAGGGAAGGGCAGGCCGGCCTGTGCAGTGCTGTATGGGCTCTCTGCCTCTTCGTGCTTCCCGACGCCTTCTTCCTCCGCGTTGTTCTGAGCAGAGCCCTCCACGGGAACAGCCTGCAGCCCCCTCCCCTGAGGCACCTTCTGGAGAGCGCTGCCGGGATCGCCGTGCTCGTCCTGCTGTCCTCTGGGCTCAGAAGCACCTTGTGAAAGCGGGTGTGGGGCGGGTGTGGGATTGTTCCTTACGGTACCTGCGTCCGCCTCGGCCTTTTCCCCGAGCTCACCGACGTACCCCCGCAGATTGTCAGCTCTCTTCTCCTTATCCAGGGCCACCTCAGCCCCTTTCCCCGCCGCCTCCAGGCCACCCCTCAAGTGCTCCTCCAGCCCAACGTCGTCTTTCGTGGCCTCCTGCAGGATGTTCTCCATCTGCCCCTCTGCCACCCCGGCTGCGACGGAGAGCTCAGCGCCCAGGGGGGCCCTGCCCTGCCGGCCCAGGCCGTCCCCCTCGAAGGGCTCGTCGCCGGGGGGGCCGAGGCTGCTGAGCTCCAGGGAGCGCCGGTGCTCCTGCCACTTCTCGTTGAGGCTGGGGTCGCTGCTGCGGCGGGCGGCCGGAGGCACGCTGCTGTCACAGGCTGTCGGCAGATTGTCGAAGGATCTCGTCTTTGGTAGCCTGCAAAGGCACAGACAATCCCAATCCGCAGTCAGGGGATGGGTTTTTTTTAAACATTTCGCTACTGTGGTTTAAAAGCTCCCCCCTCAATTAGGACAGTAACAATCTGTTCATTAATGGACTTGTGGGAAGTATTATCCAGGAGCACGTTCTGCCTATCTGTAGTGCAGAGCTGCTTCAGGACTTCCTTTGTTTGCCATCGGGAAAATATGCTCAACCAGACTTCAAACACTCCCAGAATAATCCCTTTTACCACCGAGCCCAAATGCTTCCAGCCTGGTCACACCTCCTAATTAACACGTGCTGGGAGCCATCGTACAGAAAAGCGAAGAAATAGTTACGCAACACCAAAAAAGGAAAGCAAATTCAAGATAACCGAAGGAAAGCTTATATCCCACAGGGATATAAGGAATTCTATGTGGCTGTGTGACCCCCAAAGCTTAATTCTGTTTGCCAAGCTTCTCTCTGCCACATTATCCCTGCTGAAATGGGACAGCTTCCAACCCCAAAACACTGACAGACAGCACCGATGGGGCAGATCAGTCCCACATTCCCGCAAATCCACCTAGGAGGAATCCTGCCCCCCCCCCCCGCCACAACCATTCTCTTTTTATATCCCACAATATTCTCAGTTGATCTTACTTTACAGGAGGGGTTTCTGGGCTCTAGGCTCACCTGCCCAGAGGCTGCTCTTCAGGGCTAGAGCCTGGCACAGGGTACGGGGCACAGGAGTCGTCGGCGGGTGTGGAGGGGGACGAGCAGGGCAGGTAAACAGCACTCCAGAGCATCAAGTTCCGCACATGGCACACTGGGTACAGCACCTGAGGGGGACAACACAGCAAAGGGTCATCTGCTGGCTCCCAGCAGGCACAGGAGTTCAGCCCTGAGGGTGACAGCGAGCAGTGATGGCGTTTAATCAGGTCTAGAGTGATCTTTTCTGGCAGAGGCAGAACACTGATGGCCTTCAGCTCGTCCTGAATGAAATCCTGCAGTGTGCCCTCTGTGAAAGCACACACACCACAACTTTATGAGTCCATTTAAAAACACCTGGGCTCACTCAAGCAATTCCACTCTTCTCCAAGCAGATTCCCTGTGGGAAAGCAGGCAATGCTAGAGAACAGCCTGTGCCCCCAGAGGGTGGTTGGCACTGAACAGGCTCCCCAGGGCAGTGGGCACAGCCCCAAGGCTGCCAGAGCTGCAGGAGGGTTTGGACAATGCTCAGGGACAGGGTGGGATTGTTGGGGTGTCTGTGCAGGGCCAGGAGTTGGATTCCACGATCCTCGTGGGTCCCTTCCCACTCAGGGGATGCTGTGATTCTGGGAACAGTCAGGTTTCCCTGGCACTGTGCAGGGGAAGGGCTGTGGGGTGGCTGCTGCTCTTAAACTCTGGTTTCGTAACAGATATGACTGCACCAGAGGCACCTTTTAAAGCCTGAAGTAAAACCACAGGAAGATAAACCCAAGACAGGAAAACACCAAACTCCCCCCCGCTGAAAGAGTCTCCTTGTTAGCACAGACAGTGTTGTCTTCCCTGAGAACAGGGACACGTCCCAAGGGCAGCCCAAGGACAGCTCTGTCCACTCATCCTGCTGTAGGAGCTCTCTACACCCCTCCTGGGCACACCTGCTGGCATTTTCAGGGAAGTTCAGATGCATCCATAGCTTTAAACATCCCCCCAGGCTGTGTTTGCCTGCTCTGCCTCAGCACTCCCAGGATGCCAAGGCTGGGAGGGCTCAGCAGTGCCAGCCCAGAGCTCTGCAGGGCCACAGCCAGGGCACACACGGCCAGGAGGGCCCAGGGAGTGGAAAATTCATCTTCTCAGAACCAACGTGGGCATAAAACTCTTTCCTACTTAGCCAGGGTTTAATTTTCCTCTAAGGAACGAATAAAAGCCCCATCTATCAGATGCAAACCCTCTGCACAGTCCTTACAGTTCGGTTCGTGACATCTCACACTTCCATAAATAAAAAGGGCTTAAATATTTATACAAGTCTTTGCAGTCCTACCCATGATGTCACTTGGTGACTGTGTGTTCACCTGGCCATGCTCTGCACCCCTCAGTGCCTCACATCACCTTGTATCAGGCACACAGTGAGGTAACTGGGAGCCCCTCCCCGAACATTCAGTGAGCTCTTACCATGGAGCAGCCAGACTGAAAAAGTGCAGATATTGAGACAAATATACACCAAACAATCTGAGCTACTTCTTCTGTTTAGCTTTAAGATGAATTTAGACACAGTGTCTAGGTTTGCAGGCAATTTTCTGTCACTCCTCTGACACAGCTTAGTTCTCTAGAGAGGTCTATTTATCAAACACTGAAATGTTTTCTGCTACCAAAAATACAGTAAAATATTTAGTTACAGAAAACACATTTCCAGCATGGAGAAATTTCTGACGTGGCATTTGACATTCCTCAAATATCAGCAAAATTAACACAAGACTTGAAACACCAGCCTGAGCTGAGTGTTCCAAGGTGAATGTCAGTGGGGAGAGCTGGGCTCATCCATCTGGAAACACCTCTCTGTTCACGGTGACAGCTCAGAGAACCCCAGAATGGTTTGGGTGGGAAGGGAACTCAAAGATCATCCAATTCTATCCCTTGTCAGGGGCAGAGACACCTTCCACTAGACCAGGTTGCTCCAAGCCCCCTCCTGCCTTTGAACCCTTCCAGGGATGGGGTTGCCACCACCTGTGGTTGAACCCTCGTGTCCCACTGTTGGGGGGTTTCCTCAGGGCCCCCCTCCTGGTGGGGGCTGTCCCTGCAGGGGTGGGGGGTACATACAGACTCCGACTGGGAGGAGTAGAGCAGGTTTTTGAAGGCTTTGTTTGCTGCCCGCAGCAAAGACCAGACGGAGCAGGTCCGTTCCTGAGTGTGTTTCTCTCCTCTCTCCTTCGCATTGTTGCACAGGAATGTTCCAAAGAGGCAGGAGTAGGTGTGCTGCACCAATTTCACCTGCACAGAGCAATTCACACGTGTCACAGGCGGCACAGGAGATCAGCTTCACCCTCCCCCTTGCCAGGGCTCACACGTGGCATTTTTTGCACACCTCCTCACAAAGCAATTGCAGAGGGATGCAAGCGGAGCGGAACCTTTGAAAATCATAACTAAAAAAAAAAATTCAGGAAAAAAAATATAACCTGGAAAGACAAAATATTTGTTCATAATCAAGCATAAAGGTCAGGTCGATTCAAACTCACTGCCCTGCAGGACAGGCAAAGCAGAGCACCACGATTCCTGTGCTACAAAGCATTAATGCACCCCAGAAAGGCTGATCATCAATCACTCGGTGCTGTGGGCCCAGCCTCACAAAATGGCTTAGTGTGAGCTTAACCTGGGGCATATAAATGACTTCCTTGGGATTACTCAGACGTTTCAATGAAGACAAGCAGTTCAATACCCTGAAAAATGAGGGGGTTACTCTAAAAAGGCCAGAACACCACGGGTATGTTCTCTCCCAGCCCCTGGAGATCAGCAGTGTGAGTGAAGCCAGTTACTACCTGTTGGATCTCATTTCACAACCGAGTTACGCCGGGACCGTCCACGGCCTCGGTGACGTGGCTGAGCTGGCAAGTGGTAATTCAAGTCAGCCACAATCACAGGAATGTGCCTGAAATCTCTCAGTGGATCAGGCACTTCATAAAAACTTTTACTCCTCAGATTACTGCTCCTGCAGTCCGTGACTGCCACTTCCCCAGACAGCTGGGGACTGACTCTGCCCATCCTGGGTGAATTCCTAATGGGAGAGCTGTCTGCTTCCAGAGGAGACGAACACAGCTCCTACATCCTTTCAGCACAGAAACTGAAAAATTTTGTTTTCATTTTCAGCAAAGAAACTGAAAAAAAAAAATGAATGGAGCAGGGTGTTTTTAGAGGAGGAGTTTCCAAGTCAGAACATGGTCAAAGCAGGGGGAAGTTTGTATTGCCAGAAAGGATGATTTTTTTCATGCTGTGTGGATATTTTATACCTCTTAGGTAGGAATATTTAATTAATATAATTTCTTTCTTTTAAGTCTAAAAGGACCCTTAAGGGTTCTGCTTCTGTTTAAAGACTGAATAGACCCCATGGAATACACAAATAATTTTGTGTGCTGCATCTGGGCAGCTTTGCCATTCCCTTTCTCATGCTTAGGGAATGGTTTGGGTTGGAAAGGACCTTAAAGCTCATCTCATTCCATCCTCTGCCAGGAGCAAGGACACCTTCCATTAGCCCAGGTTGCTCCAAGCCCCATCCAACCTGGCCTTGGACACCTCCAGGATGTCACAGACAGGTAGGAAAATCATCCCCCCAGGCTCTGTGGATGCCAGCACCGGTTTAGAAGAGTCTATAAAACTCTCAACTCACAAGGAATGCTTCATTAAACTCGAAAGAGCAAGGGAACTGCCTCTGGAGCTGATGGACACAGTCCAGCCACTGCAGGAACACCGGGCAGCGCTCGTTCAGGTCATCCGAGTTCTCCCCATGGCCACAGCGATCTGCAAACTTGTGGCCAAAATCCAGCCACTCCGTCTCCACCAGCACCTGGAAACCCTGCAGGAACGAAAGGACAGATGAAGAATTCCTGCCTTCCTTTGGCTCAGGTTTCTAAGATGGTCTGAGACTCGTGGGAATCACTTTATTGCTGTGCCCTCCCTCTCTTATTTCCCTTCAGCACCGGGCTCATTACTTCTCTTTGCTGCTTTAGTGCCTCTGTGCCCTGAAATGAAATTGGGACAGATATGAATTCCCAAACTACATGAAGAGGAAAGGGAATAAGGCACATTAAGTCCTCAGTGACTGGCAGGGACAAGCCTGATATGAGCCCTATCTCTGCAGGCAGGGGCGAGCAGGAACTTCATCTCGATCAAATCCATCTGGATTATGGTACCCAGCATTTGGACAGGACATCTGAAAGCCTTCCCTTGAAAATGATGGGCAGATCTGTCTGTTAGGAAAGAAAACAATCCACACAACAGGACATGCAAGCCCAGGGAGAGCAGGTGCTTGTCTGGTGTACGCCAGTCACGAGGCTGATTAGAGGTTCACTTGAGTGATTTCTCATGAAAATGAAAAGGGCAAAGACATTCCCAAACAGTGCCTGGCTGAGCAGCTGAATGTGACACCTTGTCTTACAGGACCTGAAATCCATCACAGGGTAGGAAGGTTTGGGTTCTTAGAGGAAAGAAAAATGGTAGAGAATTTTTATTGAGTCAAAGGCTGCGATCAGAGCCAAAATAATGGCTGACAGCTGGGACATGTGAAATGTGGCAATGCTGAAGGCTCATTTTCCTCAACATTTCTGATCCTGGTACAGACAGCTGCAGTTCATGGTTTCCTCTGGATGACAAGGAAGGCTCAGGGTGTGCACAGCAGAATTGTGCACAGGAGGGACAGCACTCCTTGGAGCACCAGGAGGAGGTTCTGTGCCCAGGCCAGAGCAGCATGTTTTGCCCTGGTGGGTGCCAGCTTGTGGAACCCATGTGAAAAAGGATCCAAGAAGTTTCCACACTTCCATCCAAAAGGCTTTGCTGCAGTCTCTGGTCCTTGTGTGAGTGAGGCTTTAAGCAGCAGCTCACAGCAGTGTTCAGACACAGAGTTCTGTTCTGGACAACAAAGGCATCTTGCCCGTGGGCTGGCAGATGGAACCCAGCCAGAACATGTCCCACAGTGCTGCAGAGTGATGGGGGAAAAAACTCAGGCTGAGAAAACAGGAGAAATAAAACTGACAGAGGACAGGGAAAATGTGAAAGTGGAAACCATGCACTTGGGAAATCCAGCAAAGAGCGAGGCTTTGTCTGAGCGCTTGGCTGAGAACCTGCAGTGGGGCAATGGAAACTGCAACTGCAGCTCTTTGCACTGCATATTCCTGAGGTAAATATGGGGAAGCACAGACCGTGACCGTGCAGTTACAGCAAAGGGAATGTAATGGCTGAGTTACAGACTGTGCCTACACCTGGCTGGTTAACTCCCGCCGGCTTCAGTGCCTTCGGTGGCGGAAAGAACTGCAATAATTTACAGACAGGTTAGCTCAGCCAAGGCCCTGAGCTCCCCAGCGCTCTCCCAGGGGGATCACCCACCTCTGTGGTCCTGTAGTAGGGGTCCAGCAGCAGCTTGGCCAGCGCCACGATCTGGGGGGTACGGTCCCAGCCGTCGGAGCAGTGCACCAGCACCGGCCGCTGGTCGCGGTCCACGGCGTGAACCACCAGAAGCGCCGACTTCAGGAGCACCGACAAGTGCTGCAGCCACTTGGTGCTCTCCAGAGCTGACAGCCAACTAGAGGGAAACGAGGGAAGACAGTTTTTGCTCTTTTAAAATGCTCTTCAGGTCTGGATCTCTGAATTTACCACGGCAAAGCTGCTGTTTTAATAAGCTGTGGGTGTCACACGTGAGTGGTTTTTGTTTATGTCTTGTTAACGCTTTCCCGGGGTGGAGCCACAAAGCCACGCTGGCTGCCCGAGGAACTGCCAATCTCTGGGATGAGCTGAAGATCTGGATCGACTCTGAGACCATGGAAGGCTTTAGCAGCAATTTCCAAACAGGCAAGTGGGAGGGAAAACAGGATTGGGCCACTACAGGGTAGTTACCCCATAGCACTGGAGGGCTTTGAAATATTCTCTTGAAATGACACTATAAATGAGGGAAATGTGGAACAGAGCCAGAATTTTCCAAGATGTGAATACTAAAGAGCTGGGAATAGCATGTCAACCTAAGTGTGAGTGCTTAGAAGGCCCCCCAGAAGTAGCAACATCTGGTATCAATATCCAAGGCTGCATTACCATTTCACAACTAATTCTCTAAGTTCACTTCAATCACAGTGAACCAATTACCCCCATGGAAATGAAAAAATACAGCCTAGCGTTATCCCCCACGGAATTTCAGTTTCCAAACCAGCAGCAGAAGAAGGTGGCTGCAGAAACACATCAGCCAAGGCCCAAACATCCACTTACTTTCCTGGATCTGGCATTTGTGTGCAGAGCAGACGCAGGGACTGAAAGCTCTTCCGGATGGAATGGATGTTGGCCATCCCCATGAACACCACCTCGCAGTTGGGGTAATATTCTGTAGGGACAGAGGGAAGGAACTAAACAACTGCATTTCTAAAAGAAGCTTTTTATTCATCAAAACAAACCCCTGTTGCTGTGGACAGATGAAATAATCTGTTTACGACTATTCTGTAAGGACACACCAGCCCTTGGAGCTCGGTGGGTATTCCAGACGTGACACCACAGCCCAGCAAAACAGGAAGCATTTACCAAAGTCCCGCTGTATTCACTTGCAATGTTTCGCTCCAGGTCACCCAAAACAGAGTGCAAACCTATGGGAACAGGGATATTCCTGTGCTCCAGCTCCCAGAGCGTTTGTAAAGACTGAGAAACATCATAAGATGGGAAGAACAAATAATATTTAACTGGTAATTTAAGTTATAGATTGCTTTCTCTAAGCACTCAGAAAGGCTGAAAGGTTACACCATGCACTGCTTTCTTCTGATGGGAATTTTATGGGGAAGTTTATCACATGTGTGAGAAATACTGGAAGTTCAGGAAAACAGAAGATACATGGAATTACTCTGGATGTGCAGACAGGGTCCCAGCTCAGGGAGGCACCCAAGGAGAGCCAGAAAAATACCAGTTCAAGAGTTTTTCCCAGATTTAGTTTTGATGCTTCTGTCTGCACAAAAATGGTGACACAACAGCTAAAATGACTGTTTCTAGAGGAGAAAAATAATCAGGATGCAGAATCTGGGGTATTGAGTGCTTGCTCAAGGAAATGCAGGAGTCTGAGCATGTTTTGTGTCATTTGATTTCCCAATTCTTTATCAGCCCAACAGCTGCTGACCCAAAGAGAACATCCTGTTAGCAATGGACTGTGTAACTCCAGCCACAGATTGCACCAGACAATTTCAGCATTTTCTGGTCTTTTCACTGAGTTATATCTAAAACAAAGCACAGCATAAATGAGCTATTTTTATACAGAAAATGAAGCAAACTTGGCAATACCTGCAGAAAACTTCACAGTAGAAAGCAACACAAGTATTTATTGAAGGTGACAAGCTGTTTGAAAATCTTCTACACAGAATGCAAGAACCAGTATACAAGAAAATCAAACTTCCCGTATACTCTGCTCTTCTGGTTTGAAATTTTACTCTCTTATAATGAATCTTTTAGTATTTCTGAGGTTTTAAATGGAAACTTCATCTTTCCTCACTGGTGGCTGCCTTTATAAAGTGCAGCTATAGCAGCAAAGACCAAAACAAGAATACGTGGTCAAAAGAGATTTTGTTATCTTATCTCTAGTTTTAATGTCTGGGATTTTTTTCCAGACTCTCCACCCATGGAATTTTAACAGGCTGCATTCATACCCAGTAGTGACCATAAATAACATCTTGTTTATAAAGGCACCAATGCCAAAGAACACAAAGTGGTGTTGCAAATGCATTCATTACACATGCAAGGTGAAGCAGGAGTGCAGTTGGTTATGATATAAATGCTGAAAAATGTTCCAGCTTTAGAAAAATTGCTGAAAAGCTGTATTTTGCACAACCATTCTAGAGTATTATTATGCTGTGCAGTCAAGTGGGTTTCACAAGTTCAGGGCTTTTGGCCGTGAGCACACTGGACACCTTTGTCTCTCTCTAGTTTATATATTTGACTCAGCAAGGGGAAGCTCATCAGCATGTTCCACACAGTTCAGCATTTACTGAGCTCTGTCACCAGCTGGGTTTGTGCTCTGGGAACAGCCTTAATTAACAGCCAAACCTGCCCTTTGGAAGGGCTGGGTGGTAACTGCTGCGCTCCAGAACTTTCGGAGAGATGAAGAGCCCTCCATCCCCACGGTCAGGTAAACAGGCAGGACTGAAGGGGATCAGTGCAATCCCACCTGAGCTAATCCCTTTGATTCCTGAATGGAAACCAGGCAGTGCTGCTCACCTGGGCACTCGCAGCCTCCCCCCTTGGCTCTGTTGGCCACGGCTGCCGCGTACGACCGCGCGTCCAGGATCAAAAGCTTCTGGGGCTGAATCGCCAAGCTCTCTGCTCCCGAGGCATTGGAGATGGAGGAGTCTGGCAGGGAGGAGATGCACCTGGTGAGGAACTCAGAGGATACTCCTGACCTCGGTCACACCATGATTCACTCAGTGCCACAGTGCACATGCACACAGTAACTGCAGAGTGCCTGACTGAACACAATGGATTCAACCTGTTCCAGCTTTTACAGAAAGCTCTGCCCCTCACAGAAAAGCAACAGGGACAGACTTACCAAACTCCACATCAGAGAGGTCCCCTCCGTTGGAGAAATCTCTGGAACAATTCCCATTCATTAATTTGTTGCTGTTGGACCTCGAGTCCGAGGCACAGGCTTTGGCCACGGACTGGACGAGGTGCTCGTCGTCGGCGTTCCTCCAGCCCCACCAGCTCACCTCGGGCTGGCCACAGCGGGAGATCACTGC
>NW_020956826.1:113356-116118 GCF_003031625.1 Empidonax traillii
ATGCTATGATGCAGCGAAGGATTTTAGAGCCTTCCTGCAAACAAACTGCCCATCCCAGCTTCAGGGCAACCAGGAGTTGTTGGATTCCCTCTAATCAAGGAACACCAGAGCAGGGAAGGCTCAGCTCAGTCCCGAAGCAAATCTGCAGAGCCGACTCAGCCAGCCCTGCCCAGGAAGACAACCCCCTCCCAAAGCTTTACATCTTCCCCTGTCCCCTGCGAGCGCTGAGGGCTGTGTGTGGAGGTGTGACAGGCTGGTGTGTGATGTGATGTGCTGTCAGAGCTGTCACCCCGGGGTGCTGTGCTGTGCAGCGCCTCCTCCGCCGTGTCCCCGCAGGCACCCGTGGGCGCCGCCGCCTCCCGCCCCTCTGCGCCGGGACACGGCTCCCCACAGCGCAAAACGGGCTCTGATGTGGTATTTTAAGTCTTTTGCACAGCTCTTGTGTAATTGTCTCAAGTAAAACCCCCTCAGTAAGAGGAAGGAGCTGATGCGCCGCATTAACCCAAGTGAAGGGAGAGCGATGCGAAGCCACGGCACTTACACCAGGTGCCAGCCGACTGCAGGCACAGGGAAATGGATTTCTGCTGGAATTAATAGCCTTTCAGAAACAGCCCTACCCACAGCAAATTAGTTCAGCAAAAAATCCGTGCCACTCACTGAAAGGCCACCCAGTTCCCCACTATGCTTGCACAAATAGTAAAAGAAAATAAAACATCATTATACGTGTAAGAAATCTATTTTGAACAGAGCAGCTCATTTATTTTTCCATATGTTCTCCCAGATTTCATTACTACCTGCTGCAGATTCATTTTCACAGGTTCATAAACAGCTAGGTTTTCATCTCCAGGTTCTTGCCTCGCATTATACCCCAAATAATAAAGAATCATTAAGCCAGAAGCCGAGCTCGTTGGTGGCTGTGAAGCCCAAACACTCCAATCCCACACAGATATGGCACATTCAGATGTACCAGCAGAAATCAGCAAACAATTCTATTTAGGGGCATGGGAGGTGTGAGGAATAACACTCACTCCAACAGGACTGGCCACTGGGATAAAAGATACTCAGTGATTCCGAGGTCCCTGAGGATAAGATGGTGTCACTCAGAGCTCAGGAACCAAAAAAAAAACCAGATTTAACAAACTGAAAGCAAAACCTCCCCTGCAAATTCCCTCACTGGAGACACACCAACAGGCAGCCCCCCTGCAGAAAGCAAGGAGTAAACCCCCACTGGGGAGCTCTAAAGCCCTTTAGAAGCTTTTGTATGGCTGTAGGATGGACACACACCTCTGCACAGGCTTCACCCCCCGTGCTCAAACCACCTTCGAAAACAACAACAAATCCCCCCAGTCCTTGTAGCTACAGAGCAGGAGGACTAAGGAGGGCTGAATCGCTCCCTGTGCTGCATTACTGAACTCCCAGCACATGGAATGGGAACTCCACTGCAGCAATTCAGGGATGCAGCTCAGCAAGGAGGTAACAGGGCAGTTTTCCACGTGCCAGCAGGACCTGCCTGTGTGGGTGCTCCCCAAGGCAAAGGGACACCTTCCACACAGCCAAATTCCAGAGAGGTTCTCCGAGCTTCGGATGCTCTTTCCAGAATGTAGGAAGGAAATCCTCTCTATTGTCTTTCAATAAAATCCTCAGAGCCTTCTCTCTAAAACTGATTTTCCGTGGCCCAAACAAGGAAGCCACAAAGCCCCCTGTCCCAGGCCAGCTTTATCCACATGAACTGTTGTTGCCCAGAGAGGTTGAGGCTGTGGCTGCCCCACCCCTGGAAGTGTCCAAGGCCAGGTTGGAAAGGACTTGGAGCAATCTGGGCTGGTGGAAGGTGTCCCTGTCCAGGGGATGGAACTGGATGAGCTTTAAGGTCCCTTCCCACCCAAAGCAGTGTGGGATTCTGCGACCGCATAAAATATATGAAGAGGTTTAAAAAACTGTAAACACGGAGCAAAACTGCAGAGACTGGGTGTGAGATTTCTCTAGAAATCCAATCAGAGAACAGAAGCAACACCCCTGACAGTCCAATCTCCACGGAGTGTTCCTGCCGTTCATCTCCCAATTCAGCCCGTTCCGCTTTTCAGCCCTGACTGCTTTACAAGGACAGGGAATTTGGGGCTGCCAGGGTCTGTCTCTGGCCTCCCTCTGTCCCCCTGTTCAGCACCTGAGACAAGTGATTGCACTGATTTTGTTAAAAATCACTATTACTCTTTTTCCCCCTGAAGTGAAGCTAAAAGAGATTACTGTCATCAACAATGACACCAAAGTCATTGAGTCCCCAAATCATCTCTAATGGATAAAAATGCTGAAAAAGGTTTTGTTTCTTACTTCTCCAAGAGTAAGTAAAAGTTGTTTTTATGGCCATACATATATATATACATATATATATAAAACTATTCATGGAATCACAGAATGGTTTGGGTTGGAAGGGACCTTAAAGCCCATCCAGTCCCACCCCCTGCCATGGGCAAGGACACCTTCCACTATCCCAGATTGTTCCAAGCCTCATCCAACCTGGCCTTGAAATCCTATGGATCATCATCCACTCCCTGCTGTGAGCTCAATTAGAGCCCAGAATGATGAACTGGATGTCCTGAAAAATCTATTACTAAATGTCAAATAAAATAAATAAATAAATTAAAAAAAAAAAAAAAAAAAAAAAAAAAAAAAAAAAAAAAAAAAAAAAAAAAAAAAAAAAAAAAAAAAAAAAAAAAAAAAAAAAAAAAAAAAAAAAAAAAAAAAAAAAAAAAAAAAAAAAAAAAAAA
>NW_020956827.1:0-4923 GCF_003031625.1 Empidonax traillii
TTTTTTTTTTTTTTTTTTTTTTTTATTCCCCTCATCCCTGATGGTTTTCAGGAAACCTTTCACCTCCCCTGTCCTTGCCACGGGCAGCACTCAGAGATGCCATCCCTGACTTTGACCAAGGCTGTTCTCCATCCCATAATCCATCACTGGCTCCTCTAGCATTGCCCTGTTTTCTTCTGGAGTTGCCCGTGGAGCAGATGCCTCCTTTGAGCTGTTTGGAAAACATCCCGCAACTTTTCCTGAGTTAAACTATTAATTGAGAATCCTGGCAGGTACTTGACTAGTTTGGTTTTGTTTTGTTTTTTTTTTTCCCTGGAGCAGCGGTTTTACAGTTGATTTCATTACTTTTCATTCACTGATGTGTTTCTTTTTCCTTAAATTCCCTGCTCAGGTGAGACCCCCCTGCAGAGCTGCCCCAGCCCTGGGAACAGCAGCACAAGGACGTGGAGCTGCTGGAGAGAGTCCAGAGGAGGCCCCGGAGCTGCTCCCAGGGCTGGATCCCTCTGCTCTGGAGCCAGGCTGGGACAGCTGGGGGGGATCACCTGGAGAAGAGAAGGATCCAGGGAGAGCTCAGAGCCCCTTGCAGGGCCTAAAGGAGCTCCAGGAGAGCTGGAGAGGGACTGGGGACAAGGGATGGAGGGACAGGACACAGGGAATGGTTTCCCAGTGCCAGAGGGCAGAGACAGATGGGAGATTGGGAAGGAATTGCTGGCTGGGAGGGTGGGAAGGCCCTGGCACTGGTTGCCTAGAGAAGCTGTGGCTGCCCCTGGATCCCTGGAAATGCTCAAGGCTGGGTTGGAGCAACCTGGAACAGTGGAACCATCCCTGTCTGTGGTAGAAGAGTGGAACTGGATGAGTTTTAAGGTCCCTTCCCACCCAAACCGCTCCGCGATTCCGACAGAGGACTCCGAAAGCAAAGCCCGACCCCACAGCCACCAAAAGGAAACCTCCTGCTCTCCCACAGCACACGAGTGGCACAGAGCCACCCCCCTGCACCAGGATGGGTGCCCAGGCCCATCTGTGGAGATCCACTGCCCTCCCACACCCACGGGCCACCAGAACCACAGGGGCACCATCCAGCAACGCTCGGGGACGGGACAAGGGCGCCCATCAGACAACGCTGAGCTGATGGTCCTGGCTGAGCACCTGGATCTGCAGGTGGCACATCCATAACGGCAATGCTGTGACAGCCACAACAACCACGCCAACCACGCCGTCCCTGATACCCAGGGGTGGGCAGGGACGTGCAGGGTGTTGCCTCTCCTGCAGCGTGCCACCTCCCAGCGTTAGTTTTCTGGACGCATACCCATCGTCATGGCAACGCCGGCGCGCCGCGGGCTCAGCACCTTCCTGAGAGCCACCATCGACCACACCGGGGGCTGGGGAGGGGATGGAGGGGAACCCCCTCAGTGCCTGCACCCCCGAGCTTCCCCAGGCTCCAGCAGCCTTCCTGCCTCCCACCTGGCATCCCGTGGTGCTCAGTCCCATACAGGTGTGGGGGCACGTGCCAGCCATGGGGCACCTTTGCTCTCTACTCCTCTTGGCCAGCCCCGCTCCTTGCAGGAGCCTCGCTGGGCCCCAGTGGCCTTCCTGCTTCCCACTTGGGATGCCACGCAGGTGGCTGACCCCACACAGGTGGCTGACCCCACGCAGGTGTCTGACCCCACGCAGGTGCCTGACCCCTCGCAGGCGCAAGGGCACATGCCATCCACAGGACACCCTCGCCCTGGTTCTTGGCCAACCCACCCCTCGCAGGAGTGTCACACCACGCTCCGCCAGCCTTCCCTCTTCCCTCCCGGGACCCCGTGGAGCTGGATCCCACACGGGTGCGGGGGCACAACCCACCCCAGAAGCCCCGGCGTGCCCTCTCCCCCGCGTCCGTACCTGGCCTTGCCGCGGCTGCTCCTCCGGAGCGTGGGCAGGTCGGCCTCCTTCTCCTCCTGCACGCGCTGCAGGGACGGGGAGCGGCTGTGGGCGCTGCGGGCGCTGCCCGAGCTGGCCAGGCTGCCGTCCCCCGCCGCCACCACCAGCCCGGCCGCCGCCTCCTGCATCTGCACCAGCAGCTGGGGCGGGAGGCTGCGCAGCGACGGCACCGGCGAGTAGGACGCCCGGCTCTCGGCCTTCAGGTTGTTGTCGCTGGCCGAGCGCTGCAGCAGCCGCGGGGACGCCAGGCCGCCACCACCGCCGCCACCGCTGCCCAGGATCCGCCGCCGCTTCGTGTAGCTCGGCGTCTCTCGGAAAGGCACTGGGGGAGACACGGACAGAGGGGTGTTAGGTGTTGGGTGGCGCTGGTAGTGCTCGGGTTGGGAGCTGGTGGCTCGCAGGAAGGGGGGGGAACCACCAGAAGCTCAGGTTGGAACCCGCAAGGACCGTCCAGTCCAACCGCTGGACCTGCACGAGACGTCCCAACAGTCCCACCCTGTCCCTCAGAGGATCATCCAAACCCTCCTGGAGCTCTGGCAGCCTTGGGGCTGTGCCCACTGCCCTGGGGAGCCTGTTCAGTGCCAACCACCCTCTGGGGAAGAACTTTTTCCTGAGGCCCAACCTGAGCCTGCCCTGACACAGCTCCAGCCATTCCCTGGGGTCCTGTACCTGGTCCCCCCAGAGCAGAGCTCAGGACCCGTCTCTGCCCCTCTTGGGGAAGATGTAACTGCAGTGACGTCTCCCCTCAGTCTCCCCTTCTCCAGGGAATGCATATGGAGTTGAGCTGGGAGGGCAGGAATGGCCAGGACAGAGGAGAACTCTTGCCAGGAAGGGCAGATTTTCCTATATCCTGTTTAATGAGTCCCTTTCCCTCCCAAAGTCCAATAGACTCAAGTTTGGGGCTCCATCCAGCGGGGAACCCGGAGCTGGGCACGTCCAGCCCGTTCCTGGTGCCACCACAGCGGCCAAAGCACGGGACAGGCACATCACAGGGAGTCTCCCACTCTCCTGCTCCAAGCAGGATCAGGAACGGTGCAATCCCGCTAACAGGGACCTCCCACTCCTTCTGCAACCAAAACGTCCCTTCCGAGGCCACCTCTCCCACGGCACCTTCCCCAGGGGATTCCCCAACACCTTCCCGAGGCCTCCAACCTGTGCCACCCTTGACCCAACCCCCTGCAGGCCCTTCCCGGCTGTGCTGGGGAATATTTTGCCGAGGAATGTTTTCAGTTCACAGCACAAGAATTTCAGGCGCCTGTAAGCTCTTCCTGTTGCCGCGGCAACGCGATGCGTTTGGTTCCCTCGCGAGTTCCAGCCATGTGCAGGGGGAATTTCTGCCAGTCCGAGCTCCCCGATCTCCTGCCACCACCACCTGCCCTCAGCACCCACACCCAGCAGGAATAACAGCCCAAAGCTCTGGAATCACAGAGCCAAGAGGGTTGGAAAAGCCCTCGAAGGCCGTCAAGTCCAGCTGTCACCCAGCACCACAAAGGTCACCGTTAACCCAAGTCCCCCGGTGCCACATCCACGTGTGGTCCTGGGATGTGCCCCCAAGGCAGGACGAGGCTTGCCAAGCTGAGGTCATGTGTCACCCAGGCACGTGACAGATCTCCAGGAGACATTCAGCTTTGTGCTACAATCACTTCCAGAAAACCAGTTCGGGGAAATCGGTGAGGAGCAAATATCAAAAGGATGCCACCATGCTGGAAGGTTTAAAAATTGTTAGGAATTGGAAGCAGCCACTCGAAAAGCAAGGAAGTTTCTTGAGGTGGTTTGGAGTCCCCAGGCCTGGAGGTGTCCCAGGAAGGCCTGGCCGTGGCACTCAGTGCTCTGGGCTGGGGGACAAGGTGGGGATGGGGCACAGGGGGGATCCATGGGCTGGGAGGGCTTTTCCAACCTCAGAGATTATGGGATTCTGGCCAGGTTGGCCAGAGAAGCTGTGGCTGCCCCTGGATCCCTGGGAGTGTCCAAGGACAGGCCAAAGCCACCTGGGCCAGTGGGAGATGTCCCTGCCCATGGCAGGGGCTGGCACTGGATGGGTTTTAAGGTCCCTTCCAAACCAGCACATTCCATGATTCTGTGATCCAAGCTGGGAACCAGCGAGGCCCCACAGAGGTTGGAAAGTGCTTAGGAAAAGAATCTCAACTGTATGTTGAATCAACTCATATAAAGTTTCCCGTGGAATTATCCTGTTGCAGAGCTGGGAAGAGAAAAGAAAATTAGGGAAAAAAAAAAGAGGAAAAAAAAAGGAAAGAAAAATGAAAGAAAAAAAAAGAAAAAAAAAGAAAAAAAAAAAAGAAGAGCAGGTTTTTAACTTGCAAGGAAAGAAGGAGCCCACCATTCAGGAGATCCTGTAGGTCTATTCTGCTCCTGTTTGTCTCAGATTAACTGAGCAGGAATGAACCTGCCCTGGGCCCTGCCCTCCCCACTGGGACCAGCACGACCTCCCCACTGGGAGATGTGAATGGGTCGGGGCCAGGGGGGGATGGTGAGATATTCCCAGCAAGCCCCAGCCACCAGGCAATGAGGCACAAACAGGTTGCTCAAGGACTCCCTGGGAAAAAAAAAAGGTACTTTATAATTCTTGACACGGGTCAGGGCAAGTGCTTTAGCTCAGCCTGTCAAATAAATCACATCCAGCCACCACCTCCTGCGTTCACAGCACTCCCTCCCAGCACCAAAGTGACAGAACCCAGCTGAGAAACAAAGAAAAACTCAACCTCTGCCCGGGATTCACACCCAAAGGAAGCACAGAGGGGCTGGAGGAGCAGCCCAGGGCCACTCTCCAGCCACTAATCCATTTATCACGACATCAGGGGCAGGAGTCCCCGAAGCACAGCATTTACAGGAGCGAACGTGAAGGTATCCAGGTCACAGAACAGGCTGTAAAGCCAAAGTTTCCCAAGTATTTAATTCCAGAGGCACATTAAGAGGACAGAGGCGTCACTGCAAAGGCAGTTCCTTCAAAGACAGGAGGTACCTGCACTGTCTGTGTCATTT
>NW_020956827.1:6768-34598 GCF_003031625.1 Empidonax traillii
CCCTGTGCCCCATCCCCACCTTGTCCCCCAGCCCAGAGCACTGAGTGCCACGGCCAGGCCTGCCTGGGACACCTCCAGGCCTGGGCACTCCAAACCTCCCTGGGCAGCCCCTGCCAAGGCCTCACCACCCTTGCCAGCAACAAATTCCTCCTCAGGGCCAACCTGAGCCTCCCCTGGCACAGCTGGAGGCCGTTTCCCCTTGTCCTGTCCCTGTTCCCTGGGAGCAGAGCCCGACCCCCCCCGGCTCCCCCCTCCTGGCAGGGACTTGCAGAGCCAGAAGGTCCCCCCTGAGCCTCCTTTTCTCCAGGATGAGCCCCCACAGCTCCCTGTGTCTGCCTGGGATGACCAGTGCCTGGCTGTGGGACAGCCAGAGCTCAGCCCAAGCACAGGAACAGTGAAGATGCCACAGTCCCACCTGCTCCACTGCTCTGAGTCCTCTCCAGCACAGCAGAGCGGCTTCACTCAGCCAAAAATTAGGTCACCCTCAGCTGTGCAGAGAGTTGAGTCTTCTGTTCAGCCAAACCTCAGCATGGAGATTCCAGTTCCATACTGGCAGCCTGCTCCTGACCCCAGCTTAAACTGGGAAGAGCTGATCTGCTGTGGTTTGGCAGGTGAACTCCTGGCCAGGAGGTTCAGGGGTGCTCAGACATACCAGGGTGTCCCAAAATGCTGGATGAGACCTGAGATACACTTGGACCAGTCCCACCACTCCTCAACCTGCCTGAAACCAGTAACAATAATAACAATAATAATAATAATAATAGTAATAATAATGATGATAAACCACTGAGCCTGAGCTCCAGGGGCCACAAACGGGACATCCTCAAGCCTCTGCCAGCTCTCCAGTTCTGAGGAAGGTTTCCTCACCCCATCCCCCCCAAATCCACCATCCCCAGTGGGGAAGGGAGAGCAATAAAGTAAAAAAAAAAAAACAAAAAAACACAAACAAAAAAACCACAACACTTTGCCCAGTTCATACAATCAGCTTTGAAGATTCCTTTCTACACCTTCTCAAGAGTTTAATCAAAGTCTGTTTACTGGGTGTCTCGCAGCAAAATGAAACCCTCCAGTTTCCATGACAGCGCTTGCTGATGCCCGAGCCAGCCCCGCTGCTTCCCCCGGTGTTCCAGCGGTGGATTCCTGCTCTCCAGAAGGGAAACGCGGCATTCCCAGTGCCCAGCGCCGCTCCCTGCCCAGCCGTGGGGAGAGTGGGATGCAAGCACTGCTCCCCCAGGAGTTCCCAGCCCTGAGACGCTCCGGAGGCACCCGGAGTAATCAGCGCTCCGAGTTTGTTTGGATTTGCTGCTTCCATGTTAAATATTCATGGGGAAAAGAGCAAAGCACGAGGAGTGCAAATGTCTGCACACAGTTCCGAGCTGAGAGGCCACATTTACATCTTAATGGTGGAAGATTACAAAGCAAAGAGGAGAAGGCACAAAGCGTCTGCAGAAACAGAGAAGGGACAAGGGACGGGGCATGTCCCGAACTGGAGGAGGCACCTGGAATATCCCAAGCTGGAGATGGGCACATGGCATTTCCAAACTAGAGAAGACACACAGCGTCTCCCAGAGTGGAGAGGGAACACAGCACATTCCAAACTGGAGAAGGCACGTGGCATCCCCAAAACTGGAGAAAGCACTCAGCATCTCCCACACTGGAAGAGGCGCAACAGCACCTCCCAAACTGGACACGTGGCATCTCCCCACACATGGCAGATCATGCTCAGGTTTGTCTCCCATCCAGCAGGGAGCAGCCACTCCAAGACACCTTCTAGGTATTTTTGTTTCCCAGGAATGAAAACAGAAGGAGAAGGGCAGGGTAAGGAAGCAGCCCAGCCCCTGCACTGCTGCTCCTCCTCACTCCTTCCCCTGGCCCTGCTCAGAGCCGGCTCTTCCCAGCTGGAAGCAGATTTTACTCTGCACTTGTGAAACTGAAATTTAACCTGCTGGAAACACGTTAATTAAACTTGCTGGTTCTCCTCTCCGAGCAATTCCCAAACGTGGTGCTGAGAGATGAGGTTTTCAGCTTTTCCCTCCAGATAAAATCCATCAGCCCGATGCAGCTCAACCCTGGAAACTTTTCCTCGCGAGAGTTTGGTGCATTTTTCATTCCTCTGCTTCACCTTGCTCCACTCAGCACATCGAGAGTCCTGCCTGGACTCTCAGGATAAATCCCTGGAGGAAATCCTGGCCCTGCCCTGACCTGTGACCGTCCCCACACAATTCCATTAACAACAACGACACAGTAAACCAGAGAAAGCCAGGAAGTGTTTCTGCTCTATCTCAGAAGATAATTCCCATCCACATCTCTGTATTGGCAAAAAAAAAATGCATCCAGGACCAAAATGGAACTTCCCCCCCAGTTCCAGCAGGGACTGCTCGGATCAGTTTTGCACATTCACATCAGAACAGCCAAAGCTTCTGCAGCAAAGTTCAAAGGAATTTTCAGCACAGCTCAGCGAGTGCCTGGCCTGTATTTATAACAGTCCTTCAGAAGCTCCAGGGGTGGGGAGGCAGCTTTGGAAAGGGCAGTGGGAGATCCCGATAACTGGGCAGGGCTCAGTCCCAGAGGCTTTCAGAGAGTCACAGAATCCCAGGAGGGGTTGGGTGGGAAGGGACCTCAAAGCCCATCCAGTGCCACCCCCTGCCATGGGCAGGGACACCTTCCACTAGCCCAGGTTGCTCCAACCTGGCCTTGGACACTCCCAGGGATCCAGGGGCACCCACAGCTTCTCTGGGCACCTCGAGCCAGGGTTATTCCAAACCGAGCAGGGAGAGGCCCTTGTGCCACCACGACAGCAGAGCAGAGGCAGCTTCTGATCAGCTGAAACAAAGACCTGAAAGCTTTCAGGCTGAGAAAACTCACCAAAAAGATGGATCTTGAAAATTACGGAGCAGCTGGCACAGGGCTCAGCTGATGTGACACCACTCTGAGCAATCACCACCACTGCAGGTGTTCCAGTGGAAGCAGGTGATGTGGTGCACACCTGACTTTGCTCACCGGAATGACACACTGGGCTGATAAATGTTGATGTGGATTTGGGACCTGAGCACCGACAGGACAAGCAAACGGACACAGAGGCATCTCAGAGAGGTCCTGAGGTCCAGACACCATCCCATTTCCATTGTCCCCACTGACTGGCTCCTGCACACCCCACTTGGGATCACCTTGGAGCGAGCTCTCCTTGTGCAGCTCCTGCAAAACCACCCCAAGGCTCTCAGGAAAGGTGGGTCAGGCACTCCCCCAGGGCATCTCTGAGCTGAGAACGTCTCCAAACCCTCCTGGAGCGGTGGGAGATGAGGCTCTGCTCCAGACCCTGGAGTGGGACCGACCAACAAGCACCAAGGTGTGCCACAAGGAAGTGTGATGGTACTGACGATCCCTCCTAATCCAGCCTCTTAAATCCAGTCCTCTGAAGTCCAACCAAGAAGCCAGAGTGCAGCAGTTGCCATTCATGGCAGATCCATGTGGCATGAGGATAAGAAAGAGAACAGAAATGATGGAACAGCCCAACTGCACCATTTCCACAAACACTCTAAGAGTGTGTCCCTCATCCCTGGGTTTGCAGCCTTCCACTCTGACCTTCTTCAAGCCGGCGCTGATGAAATAAGCAGTGCTGAGACTGCACTTCCACGGATGGAAACCCATGGATTGGGAGCCCAGTGGAGCCACACGAGGAGTCCTCCAGCCCAGAGGGCTTTAAAGAGCCCTCATGGACCACCCAACATCCACACTGGCATCTGACTCCCAGCCGAGCTGCCCTCGGCCGGTCCTGGCAGCAGATGGAGCCCTTGGGGGATTTCCTGGCACAGTTTCTGGGTTGTGTTCCCCTGTAGGAAGTTCAGTTCTCACCCTCTGGGCTCGCTCTGCGTTCTGAGGCGAGGAACAGGGAGAGGGGACGGCCCCGGCTCAGCTGAGCGCTCCGGATCCAGATGGAAACAGGGATGGAGTCTCCTGCAGTCTTGCCAACCACCCCTCCCTCCCCCAGTGCAGCCCAGCAGGGCCTCTGTGGCTCTGTCTGATGGTGGGGACACCAAATCTCATCTCAAGCAACCCCAGCCCCACGTGGGCCCACTCAAGAGGAAGATTTCTCTGAGAGCATCACCTCCCAATTTTTCCAAACCCTTCCAGATCCCTGGTTTCGGCATCCCTGAACCGTTCTGATGGAATGATCAGAGGGAAGGGCACACCAAGGAAAGCCCCCTCCTCACCCTCAGGGAGGTGAGCAGCTCTCCTCCAAATGCCCCTCCTCATCCTCAGGGACTCCTCTCTCCCCCTCTCCCACACACACTCCCCAGCTCTTAATGAACTTCCCAACCCAGTTTCTCCTCCCTGGGAAGCTCTCTTCCCTGGGAAGCTCAGTGCCAGTCCCCCTGACGGTGGGCAGGTGCCATCTGGACCCGCTGCTTGGCGTGTGATTAGTTTGCAACTGTTCCCTGACCTATTTTATATAAACAGCCGTGGCTGAAACACGAACGTTTCATTGCACCTGACATGTTTTTCCTGCCCTTTTTTCCTCACACTTTTTCAATGGAAATAATTGAGCCAGTCAATCACAGGTTCAGAGTCCAACAGAGGAGAATTTAGGCTGGCAGGGACTTTTGGAGGTCACCAAATCCAAAAACCTCTCTCACGGCAAAGACAGTCGCTTTTCTCTCGAATTAATTAACTTTCTCGTCATCACTGCTCACATGAGGAATTTTCAGGCTTTTCCCCACGTCCTTCCTGACTTTAAACCTTCCCCCAAATTCTCAGCAGCTCTTTCTGACTACCAGCAATAGCTGAGAGAAGGAGGGACTGAGGATGTTTCGGGCCCAGGTTTCTGGGTTCACAGCCACTTCCAAGAACCCAGCTCAGTACTTGCTGCCTGCTACAAATTCCACAAGAACTGATTCCAATTGTCTTTCGTTGATTTCAGGATTTTCACAGAATCCCAGAATGGTTTGGGTTGAAAGGGACCTTAAAGCCCTTTCAGTTCCAACTCCGACACCTTCCACCAGCCCAGGTTGTTCCAAGCCCCGTCCAACCTGGCCTTGGACACTCCCAGGGATCCAGGGGCAGCCACAGCTTCTCTGGGCAACCTGTGCCAGGGCCTCACAGCCAAGATTCTCTTCCTAAAGTCTTTTTTCCCCTGCTGGACTGATGTCTCTGTACCTTCTGTGGAGGGACACCTGCTGAGAATTAACCCCTCCCTCCATTGGCAACTCTGGATCAATAAACTCCTCAGGATAATTCAAGAGAACTAACAAGTGTCGATTTTCTCCCTGATCTAAAGCTCAGTTTCACGTGGCATTTATCACACGGTGACGTCCCCACCGGAGAAGGACAGAAGAGGCGACACAAGGGAAAAGCCCGGAATCCTAAAATATTCCTTCCTAAGGCAAACACAACCAGAAGAGCCGCTCCTGTTCCCTACAGGACCTTCAGTGTGGGGCAGCTCTGTGACCACTGTCCCTGCAAGGCAGAGAACGTCCCCTCCTTGCACCAATCCCAGTTAATGGCCTTGGCTGGGAAGGATCTCTGGGCTGGAGCAGCCTCCAGGATGCAAAGGGAGAGGAAAAGGTGAGGGTTTTATGGCAGAGCTTTGCAGAGCTGCTCCTGACTAAGGGCCTGGTTCATTCCTTACCTTGGCAGCCTGAGCCACCCTGGGTGAACGGTGTCCCAGCCTCCCTGGGCGACCCCGGGAGGAAAGCAGAGCTCTGCCACTCCCCAAACCCAAACTGGAAACCAAACCAGGAAAACCCACCAACCCACACCCCACCACCCCAGCCCTGGGCTCCCCAGCAAGCTACAGAGGGAGAAAAAAGGGGCAAGAATTAAAATCCAACTCACCAACATCGGACTCTTTGTGGGTTTTGATGATCTCGGCCAGCTCGAAATTCCCTGCAATGATGGCCACCTGCAAAGAGACGGAGGGTTGAGCGGCCCCAGTGCCACCATATGGGCTGACAACAGCTGCTTCCCGTGGGGAAGGGGCCAACAATCCTTCTGCCTCAGCTCCCCCCAGTCAGCCACCCCGAGGTGGGACCTCCTGGCCCGGTGGGGCGAGCGTATGTCGAGGGTTTGTGCGGTGAGAGGGCGGCCGACGGCTCGGAGAGGGACGGTCCCCCCTCCTCGGGGTCTGCTGGTGGCACACCAGCCACCAGCCAAGAATTCATCCTGCACGTCCTGACAACGTGTTCCCCAGCCTGAAGCTGTGATTGGAATTACACAACTGTTAAGGCTGGGAAAGACCTTTAAGGTCATCAAGTCCAGCCATCAACGAGGCACCACCACCGTGTTTAGCACCTACCCATGTCCCCAGGTGCCACAGACACAGGGTTTTTGAACCCTTCCCAGGGTGGGGAGTCCACCACTGCCCTGGGCAGCCTGTTCCTGGTGAAAGGGGACTTACCTGCTGCCAAGAACCCTGCCCAGATCCACGGGACCAACACACACTCGCTCCCGGACACGGAGCCACTTACGCTTGGGGACTGGCAGCAGGAGCTCCCCCCAGTAGAACCACAGCGTTCTAGACTGACATCAAACATTGCTTTTCCCACCACTCCACAGGAAGGAAATCCCAAAGGGACAAGGTTCTTGGAGAACCCAAAAGAACGAGGAAAGAGGGGAAGCTGAATGGGGGTCTGCCAGCAAAACAGACAGAGCTGGGTCTGTCCTGCTCTGGGAAGGGATTCCACAGGTGTTCCTGTCCTGAGGAGCTGCAGGACATCAGCAGCCTTCCCAGAAAGGGTGGTGAGGCCTTGGCAGGGGCTGCCCAGGGAGGTTTGGAGTGCCCAGCCCTGGAGGTGTCCCAGGCAGGCCTGGCCGTGGCACTCAGTGCTCTGGGCTGGGGGACAAGGTGGGGATGGGGCACAGGGGGGATCCATGGGCTGGGAGGGCTTTTCCAGCCTCAGGGATGCTGGGATTCTCTGAAGGCAGGTTAATTAAGAGGAGAGACTAAAGTACCATCTCCTGGAGCAACAGTTCAACCAACAGACAGAGACATCACTGACTTCTCACATACTTGGGGAAAGAACCCCCAAACCAGCACCACATCCCAGCTGGCAGAACAACCCAATGCTTGGGAGGACAAGGTGCAGAAACATCCTTGACACATGTGAAAGAACCCCAGTGAGATGGGTCAGAGCACATGAAATCCACCCCCAATCCTCAGGAAAACAAACCAGGAGATGAACCAGGAGAAC
Source organism: Empidonax traillii (assembly GCF_003031625.1). Taxonomy (NCBI): domain Eukaryota; kingdom Metazoa; phylum Chordata; class Aves; order Passeriformes; family Tyrannidae; genus Empidonax; species Empidonax traillii. Next base: position 13,956 of record NW_020956827.1, read on the forward strand.
TGGACCGAGCTGGTCGAATCGTGCCTTTGATGCCCCCACCAACCGCAGCCACCTCGGCCCTTCCCACCCCCTCCCACACGCCCAGTCGCCCCTCAGGATGGGTGTCCTCTCTGAGCAGCACCCACAGATTATTTGGGAATCAAAAGAAACCAGATTAGGTGGATTCTGGGCAAGAACAAAGTGTGAGAACACGCCTGGGCGCAGCTGGGACCCTTGGTGTGCAAGAGCAGGCCAGGAGCAGCACCCAAACCCTCCCAGGCACTAAATCCAGGGCAATCCTGGCAGCTCCAGCTGTTGAACGCTTCCCTGCCCTCCTACAAGAAGAGCTTTCAGCAACAGGAGGCTCATTTGCATCCCAGCCCCAGCTTGTGACGGGGGGGATTTATATTTACGCGGTGACTCAGAGCACACGGACACCTCTGGTACCAGCCTTCCCCAGCACAAACAGTCCTGCTACCTCAGCCCAACAATGTTTAGGGGACTTTTTTTTTGTGTATGTGTGTTCTCAGACCCAGAATTCGTGCTCCACCTTCTCAACCAGAGCTGGAAGTGATCAGTGAGGGCTTGCCAGAAAGGAAACCTTCCTTCTGCCTTGGGGAAACTAGGCCAGAGCTAGAGAATATTGAGTAATGCTCTCTGTTTTCCCCCCAAGCTTGCTCCAAATTGTGATTTTTCTGTCTCTCCTTATATATACACATATATATTTATAAGATCTGCTCTCCCAAAGGTCACAGGCAAAGACAGTTTTTTGTATGGAAGGGCAAATGACCTGAATTTGGGGAAACGTGGAAGCAAAAATAACCAAACTGACAGAAGACTGGAAAGGAGCGTCTGAACTTCAAAGTTCCTCAGATGAACAATTAACCATCCAAAGGTGGTTTCCTCCAAAAAAATCCAAATCTAAAGTACAAATTACAAGTCTCATTAGACGTCTGTCTTGGGAATGATCCCTAAAATGGATGGGGAGTCACAGAATCAGGGAATCCCTGAGGTTGGAAAAGCCCTCCCAGCCCATGGATCCCCCCTGTGCCCCATCCCCACCTTGTCCCCCAGCCCAGAGCACTGAGTGCCACGGCCAGGCCTGCCTGGGACACCTCCAGGCCTGGGGACCGTGGGCAGGGACACCTCCCACTATCCCAGGTTGCTCCAAAGCCCATCCAACCTGGCTTTGGGCTCTTCCAGGGATGGAGCAGTCCCAGCCATATCCTGGCTCTGGCACAGGGTTATTTTCTGAAGTGCTGTAACACCTTGAGTCATTCCACAGCATGAGATCAAAGTGACAACGCTTTTTAATCCAACAGCAACCTGCCTATTTTTATCTCTTTAGGCAAACTCAGTAATCTCTGAAAGAAAGAAAGAGGAGATGCCACCAAATACAAATCAGAGATCACAGCCTGGTTAAACAACTTTAAACCACATAACTGGGCTCTACCCTGGTCCTGATTCGAGGGTAATATTTAATTTTCCTTGTTCTGAGCTGTCACTGTGTGTTCATATTAGAGGAGCTGCTCTCTCCTTTCACCAGGTTTTGATGTGTGATGGAGAGCAAAGATGGATGGACTTTCCTACGGGAAGACACCTCCAGCTCTGAAAGGGATCTGAAAGCTTGGACGAGGAAGAAGACAAGCTGAGGTCACCAGAAGAACTCATCCAGTAAAAGCAGGAGCACAGAGGTGGCACCTCTGGAAGCAGACAGAGCCCTGCAGCCCCCCCCCTGTGCCTGCTGTCAGCCCCTGTCCCCCACACAGAGGACCTGGGACACGATGGGACAGGATGGGGTGGGACAGGACACGACAGGAGCTCCAGCTCCCAGCCCTGCAGCTTCCCTGAGGAAGGAAGAACCACAGCACAAAGGGGATATGAAATCCATCCTGGTGATCCTGATGCCGCAGCCAGGATCTCAGGGGTCCTGTGGAGGGCTCAGGCAGGAATATTTCTAAGGATAGGAGTGCTAGCAAACCTGGAATGCAGTATTTTAACACAGGAAATGTGAAGAACAGCTGAAGATTACAAAAATGGAATCACTTTCCTGGTGCAACAACAATATGACAGCTCGGTCACCTTGGGGTGGTAACACAGAGCAGGAAAGTGGGGAACTGGGGGGCAGAAGAGCAGCAAAACCTATCAGTTGTCCATGAGCCACAGACTCCAAGCCACAGGCAACTGAGAAAGGGAAAAATCCAGTTGCCACAAAAATCTTCATGAAGTGAGAAAAAAGGAAGAGAGGGAGGCAGAGAGCCCAAGTTCCACGGCAGGAGTTTGTGTTTTTGATGATACTTCAAAAGGGAGTTACCTGGAGGAAGGTCAGAAGAACACTGAGTGGTTCTGACAATGCTGGGATGTTGGTGGATTTTCAGACCTGGAAAAGCACAAACCCCCTCCCCAGAGCCTCTGAATCAAACCAACCCCCCTGTTTTCTCTTCAAGCGAAAGCCCACCCACACCGTGCTCCCAGGGGGGCTTCTCAGGCGCAGATGAAACACCTGGAGAAGTCCAGAACTTCCCCCTTATCATCCCACCTGTGCCAAAGGCACCAGGAGAAGTGATAGCCACGGGGCACAAAGGCAGAGCAGGGCCTTGGGGGAGGCAGGTGAGATGCATCATCCCTAGGAGATGATGGGATGGGAAGGGAGGGATCATCAGAGGTGCTGCTGGGCAGGAACAGGTCACTCCTCCTTGGAAGAGGTGGGTAAAAGGCTTTTGAGGGAGATGCAGGCAGCCAAATTAGTATCAGGACACAGTGAAGCTTCTCAGCTCTGCTCAGACAGAAGGACCTGTCAGCGTGCCAGACTATTGTCAGCTGTTTGTATCACAGAACCAGGGAATGGTTTGGGTGGGAAGGGACCTCAGAGCTCATCTCCTTCCACCCCCTGCCATGGGCAGGGACACCTTCCACTAGACCAAGTTGCTCCAATCCCATCCAACATGGCCTTGACTTTTCCAGTTACTGAATCCTCCCACTGCTGATGATTCTCCACCTCTCCACTATCCTAGACAACAGAATGATTCTCTTGAACCATCTCCCGTTATTTACTGAACACCTGCCCTTTTCTCAAAGTCCTCTGCCTTCCCCTTGCCCAGCCCCGTTTCAGGCACGTTCTATATTTGCTCCAGACTTCCAGAAGTCTGGCAGTTCCCCCCGGGTCAGCCCTCCTGCTCACATACGGCAGCTCCATCTGGGCTGCCATACGGGCAGGAGCTCCGAGCCGTTGGCAGCAGTTGGTGCTGCCACTGCACAGACACAGCCAGGCTGGTGCTCCTGGGGGTGTCACCGGGGTCAGTCCCTGCATGACAGCACCACAGACCCAGCACTGCCTGCAGGCACCAGGCAGAGCCCCCGTGCATGAGCTGCAAAGCTGATTAGGGGCAAACTCGACATCCCCAGTGCCTGCCAGACACGCCACATGCACAGGGCAGGTCCAACATCCTCCTGGGGACACCCAACCTCCAGCCCGTGGTCTGCACCCTGCAGGCAGCACAGGGCCCCATTCCTGTTCCATCTGCTGTGTGGTCACTCGGTTCAGGGAAGTTGAGGGGGCTGGAAGAGCCCTCTCTGATCTCCCAGCCCCACTGCTCTCTGAGCAGCGCAGGGCAGCATCTGAGCATCTCTCCTGGAGGGTTTGCTCCTTCCTAGACATTTTTATCCACTGCATTAAGAGCTTTTTTGACTGTAAAAGGGAATTCCCAGTTTCTGAGGTGCTTTAAGAACTGAAGCCTGTCCTGGTTTGCCCGTGGTAGGTGGGGGATGGTTTGTGGTGTGGGGGGTTCATTCTGCACACCGAGGGCTCTTGGACCCACGTCCCTGCCCACGGGGGTGGGAGGGAGAGGGGCACTGAAGGGTTCAGGGGCTCATAAACCTGTTGAATTAGCACCATGGAGAAGCACAGAGCACTCAAACCAATACAAAGCTTCAGGAAACAGCAGGACCTGGGAATGTGTGGTGGCCACGGTGCCAGTGCCCCCGAGGATGGACTTGTCTAGTGTAAGGTGTCCCTGCCCGTGGCAGGAGGTTGGAACTGGATGATCTATAAGGTCTTTCCAATCCCAGCTGTCCTGGTATTCTCTGGTTCTAGACCTGTGTTCAGAACTGTCCTCACCACCACAGTTTGGGATGGGTCTGACAGGCCTTCCAAGAGCTCAGCCTGAAGGGTGGGGAATGCAGGGCAGACACTTCCAGGAACACCTGCACCTGGAGCTGCGGGTCAGGGAGGATCTCAAGTCAGCAGCAGCATCTGGAGAAGGGAAGCTGGGATGGCATCTGACTCAGAATTAGCTCAGTCTCACACCGAAGACCGGAGGAGGAGTGGGAGGGAGCCAGGAGGCCACAAACCCGATCAGTTCTTACAAAGACAAACTCCAGATGAAAAGGGAGAGCAAACAAATCAAATCCAATGGTTCTGAGGAGGCCCTGAGAGAGCTGCTGAACAAAAACTGAGAGGAGAAGGGGATCAGGGAAATAAGAACTGCTCCCTGGGGAGCAGACTGTGCCTCTGGTGCCCAGGGAGGTGGCACGTGGGAGCAGGGAGCAGCGTCACCAAGCAGAAAAGACACAGAGCTGCCCTTGGCCCAGTGAGGCTGCAGGTGACACCAGAGCACACAGCGAGGCAGGAGAGGAGAGGAGGCAGGAGCTCCACAGGAGCAGGGAATGTTCCCTTCCCAAACAACAGGGACTATGGGGTGGGGATGTCCCACCTATCACAGAGTCATGGAATGGTTTGGGTGGGAAGGGACCTGAAAGCCCACCCAGTGCCACCCCCTGCCAGGGGCAGGGACACCTTCCACTGGCCCAGGTTGCTCCAAGCCCCGTCCAACCTGGCCCTGGACACTTCTAGGGAGGTGGAATCACTCTCTGGGCAGTGAGCAAAGCTCTAACAAACAGAGGGGCATTGCAGGTGACCTTGATCCAAATTAACTCCCTTTTTTCCTCCATCTTCCTTCCTTTCTTTGTCCTTTTCCCACCAACAAGTCAGAACTTGTCTTCATATTTTAAGTTACGATTATCCACCCTTTTCCCTTCTCTTTGCTTCCCAATTTCCTTCTCTTTGCTTCCCACACTGGTATGTAATGACAGGACACAGGGAATGGCTTCCCAGTGCCAGAGGGCAGGGACAGATGGGAGATTGGGAAGGAATTCCTGGCTGGGAGGGAGGGCAGGCGCTGGCACAGGTTGGCCAGTGATAATTCTACCTTTAATTTCCCTAATTTGGGGAAAGTCTAACTTGTTAAAAGACAAAAGGAGAATACACTGATTTTGACTGACAAGGTCACACGTCTGGCTGACAGAAACAACCACGTCCGAAATGAGAAAGATGAAATCCAGACTGGCACAAACTGTTCCACTTGGAATGGAGAAATCGAGTGCTCAAGAACAGAATCAGGAAGCAGAAATCAACCTGTGGAAGCAGCAGCGGCCCCAAACTAAACCCCAGTCAAGCCGACAGTGACACTGCACAAATCAAAATGTAAATCTAGGAGGTGTTTCCAAGACTGGGAGGATCCATCTGCCCTGAAATGGCCGGTCTGGGGACAAACCAAGAGGGTTTTGGTTTTTTTTTTTAATCTCCTTTCAGAAAGAGGGAGATGGAAAAGAAACGTGGGAGAGACGTGGCTGCCAAGGGCAGACCGACAAAAGTGGGTTTGTTCACCTCAGGTCTCTCAGGAGTATTGCAGAAGGCTGGTGATCAATCATCCCACCAGCGCCACGTTGGAAGGACAAAGGAACCCGCTCGCTTTGCCAAAAGAGTGATTAAAATCCGAGAGCAAATTTCGATTTTTCTCAGCGCCGAGAAAAATCCTCTTGGACGGAACGCAGGGTTGGCCAAACACCTCCAGGGCTGGCTCAGGGCAGGTGGGAAAAGTGGTGCCTTGACCCTCATTCCGGGTGTTTGTGCCCAGAAATGGACGGTTTGACACATTTGCCTTCCTCCATGAGGGGGCATGTGGGTTGGGACCAGAAGAGACACATAAATATGTGCCATAAATACGTGTTTAATTTGCTGCGTTTGCTGTTTCCACCCCTGAATCAAGGCTGAGCTTAAACCCCGGAGGGTTAATGGATTTTTATGTTCAGGTAAGGGGGAGATGCCTTTTCTTGTAATTCCCAGCAGGCCTGAACAGCCACAACAAGTGACAAACAAGAGAAGTCCTCCCCCTCCACACAAGCAAGGCTTGTTTGATCTCGATAGAAATGGTTTTGTACGGTTTACATACGATTTTATACGATTTCTGTGCAGTTTTATGTTGATTTTATATTGTTTTATATCTCTATAATCCGAGCACTGCAGAGGCAACACCTTGGCTGCACCCCAAGAAGTAAAAGGTGCTGGGGACAGTCACCCCAAAAGGGACCAAAACCCACCTGGGGAAAACATTTGTCACCCTGAGAGGAACAAAAAGGCACCAAAAATCACTAAGGGTTTGTTTTCACTGCAAATCTGCTTTTAAGGCCCGGATCATGAGCAAGCTTTTAATTAATCTGCACGAAGAGAGGTCAGAAGTGCCGGGTTGTTACGTTACCTGATCATTAAGGACAACAAAGAGCCTGAGCCTGATCACAGATTTCTCAGAGGCCCCAAGCTTTAATCGATTCTCATGTTAAAAGTTAACAAACACACTTTGAAACGCTGAGCCCCGAGATGTTTTCCCGCTCAGGCAGCGAAGCTGAGGAAGATGGGCTGCGTTTCCAACCCACACCAGGTCGAGCAACCCTCCAAGTGCCAACAGGAACTCCACACACCTCCGTGAATTATTTTAATTCCCACTACAGCCAGAGCTGGGAAGCCAAATCAGCAGGCTCTGCACGCCCTCCCAGAAACCCACAGCCCTTAAAACCCAACTGCTTGACAGGGGGGGAACAGATGGAGGAGGACAAGGTTGTCGTTGCAGTGACGACGAGAAAAATACGGAGCTGATTAATAAAAATAATTTACGGGCGTTCTCGCATCAGCTAAAAATTCTGGGGTTAGGTTGGACCGAGATTTTAAAGACACATCAAGCAGCAGATGTTGGTTCTGTGGTGCTGCCCACGCCGAGGAGCAGCGGCAGGTAAAGAGCAAGAGCGAATGGCTTAAACTGAATGGCAAAACATCCACGAGCTCCACCAGGTCCTCCCGAGTATTTCAACAGCAGACACTCCTCATCTCAGCAAACAGAATGAAACACGTCCATTTCTACGACAGCACAAGAGGTGATGTCATTAACGAGCCAGAAACCCGACCACTGCCGGCAAGAATTCCACCTCAATTAGGAAGAATCACCGCTCACCAAAAGACGTTCTCGAACAAAAAGCAGCTCCGTTTGAGAATATTCCGTTGCCTGGGCAACACAACTGCAAACTGCAGAGTTCAGACCACGATGTCTATTTTAAAAAGCAACAAGATACGAATCTCTGAAGAAAACACATCGAAAGGCCTGTTGGCATCGCGGCCAAACGCTGCTGTAAATGGTGTGGCCAGGCAACATCCAAGCGTGGAGCTCTCGGGGTTGAAGGGTCTGAAGGCCCAATTACACCCATGGCAGGTGCAAAGGAGGCCGAGAAAGGTTAAGAAAAAACGGGATGCAGCGAGCCAGGCGTGGAAAGAAGAGGAGAACATCTCCCCACACTCCAGGCAGGGGTCACTGGAGACCACAGGAGCACCGGTGGGGCAGGAAAGCTCTGGCACACCTGAGGGTTTGATCCCTTTTTCCTCGAGCTTTCTACTCCACAAACAGCAAATATCACCACGTCAGGAGGTTGGAGGAACGCTGGAGGCCAGGCAGCCTCATTTTGCTGCCCACAAAAACGCTGGGCTGAGCAGGGGTGCCTGACAACAGCAGCTTGCAAGGAGCAGACTGAACTGAAGGGATCCAGGCTGCTTCCAGGAGAGGGAAGCAGGCCAGGCTTTGTGAAGAGCAAAGAAACGGGAGGTATCACCCCCCTGTCTCCTGCAGGAATCTTGACAGCCTTATGTGACATCCCCAGAAACAACAGAAATTAAATCGAGCCGAAGCTCCTGCCAAGAGATGAAAAACTGATCAGAAACCTAATTCATGACTAACTGTCAGCCTAAAAAACGTCTGCCAAATGGATTTCACAGGCCCCTACCCCAGTTCAGGATCCAATTTTGTCATTAACAGCCGGGATGATGGAGTGCAGAATACGCTTATTAAATTCCTCGATGAGCCCGAGCTGGGAGGTGATGCAAAGTCATTAAAGGATTAGAACTGAAAGGATCGTTGGAAACTCAAGAACAGGGAGGTGGGAAGGGGCGGGGGTTTAATCAATAGAGACAAAGGTAATGACAGTTTCTGCACAAGGATTGAGGGATACGGAGCCAGGCTCTTCTCTGACGGGTTGGGTGTCTGGGCAAAATGGAAGGGTTTTCCATGAGGGAAGAGGGTGAGGATGGGAATGAGGACAAGGAGGGAGCATTCCAGGCAGGAGGGGGTCCCAGACTAAGCTGGGAACAGCCCCGAGCAGCCCCTGCAGAAATGGGGGTGGCCTTCAGAGCAGGGCAGAAACGTCCCCGAGCATCCCAGTCTGGGTGGCTCCACAAGTGCCATAGAAAGCTGGGAAGCAGCAGGAAGCCACAGAACACCTGAGGCTGGAAAAGCCCTCCCAGCCCATGGATCCCCCCTGTGCCCCATCCCCACCTTGTCCCCCAGCCCAGAGCACTGAGTGCCACGGCCAGGCCTGCCTGGGACACCTCCAGGCCTGGGCACTCCAAACCTCCCTGGGCAGCTGTGCCAGGGCTGGACAACCCTTTCCATGAGGGAAATTTCCCTGATATTCAACTTATAACTTCTCTGGTGCCACTTGAGGCCGTTTCCCCTTGTCCTGTCCCTGTTCCCTGGGAGCAGAGCCCGACCTCCCCCGGCTCCCCCCTCCTGGCAGGGACTTGCAGAGCCAGAAGGTCCCCCCTGAGCCTCCTTTTCTCCAGGATGAGCCCCCCCAGCTCCCTCAGGAGTTCTCCACACCCTTCCCAGCTCCCTTCCCTGCCCTGCACACGCTCCAGCCCCTCCATGGCTCTCCTGGCTGAGGACCCAGAACTGTCCCCAGGGTTCCAGGGGGGACCGAGGTCACTTTTACCAGCACAAGTGACCAAGGGCACCATGACCAGAGCAGCTCTACAGCACCAAAACCTGAACTAAGAAATCTTGTTTACTTGTATCACCATTAGCAACCCTAAATTATCCACAAAAAAACCCATCCACCACGAAAACCTGTCTGGAAGGATTTAGCCTGGAGGGAGAAGGCCCACAAAAATGCAGCAATTAAAAGTACACACAGCTTTTTGACAGAAAAGCAGCAGCTCTGACTGTTGAATTTCCATGAAACTTAAAGAAATGGGAAGCCACTATTTTTAAATTCTGCATATGATCATCCTGCATGTGTAGAAATGGAAAAGTTCAAGCAGGAGTGTCACGGGGACAAAGGAACTTGTACAAAACTGACATTTACTGCTCATTAAGAACCTTGTCTGCTCTTCTCAAACCTCCATCAGGCATGTTTGGGATGAGCCAACACCAGTGATCCCACGGCTCCTCTGGCACACAAATCAGGCAGGGAAGAAATCACGACCTCAGGTTCCAGCTCAATACCTGAGTCACCTGCTCACAGAAATAAACAAACCCTTAGATCAATAGGAGAAGAAATTATGAAGGTTTGGGGCTTTTTTTTTAACAAATGTGTCCCACTGAATTATTATCTGTTGATATTTAAGACTTCCAGCACTGGGGTTACCATTTTGATAAGTCCTCACAGCCATCTTTATTGGCTGGAAAAATCAACAAACCCCCTCAAAAATAAGAACTTAGAGATGTTCATATTTATATCTCTATCTGTATTTATATTTATATTCATATGCCTGTATACATTTCCAAATTTATAATTTACATACTTTGATATATTTTGTTAATCTATTTTTACGTATTTTTCTATTTGCCACCTGTTTTACCCACCCTGGGTAAGTAAATGTCCCCTGAGGGACACGAGGCACCAGAAACGCTGCTGAGGAGACGAAGAAAAAGCCACCTTCGACTTTGGACAAGCAACAGGATTTGTGGAAACCCCCAGGGGAGAAGGTTCCACCCCATAACTGGATGATCTTTAAGGTCCCTCCCAACCCAGACCATTCCATGACTCTAAAATTTGTCCTGTGGCCACTGTGGGTGATAAAAACTTGGATGATGCTTGGCAGGAAACCGCTGAAAAACAGAGTGCAAGGCAGGTGATTACCTGACCATGAGGAACTGGCCCTGCCCCACTTTTTACACAGAGCTGGAGATAAAAGTTACTTTTATTAAATGAAAGGAGGGGAAAAAAATGACCCAGAGGTTCCAAATGTGGGGTTGTCAGCATGTGACACCTGGGTTAATCCCCTCCCACGTGTTCCTGAGGAAGGAAACACTTACTGAGGCCTTAAGACATCGGAAAACCCAGGAAGAAAAGATAAGCAGGACCTGATGTGCTGGCAGAGAGGAGCCAAGGGATGAGAAAGCAAAGCTGAGGAAGGAAGGGTCTTACCCCCAGCTTGCACCAGCCACCTGGAGCAGCTGGGATTGACTGGGAAAGGAAAAGAGGACGAACCATTTGGAACAGCCACTGAACAGCAGCAGTTTGGGACCCTCTTGCTGGGGAGTTTTGGGAGTGGCTGCACCCGCACAGGGGGCTCCCTGAGACGACTGATGGATGAAAAGCCAGCTCAGAGCAGTGGAAGATGGATGCAGGTACAAACCTGGCTCAGGAAAACTGGGATGCAGAGTGCCAGAGGCTGGTAAGATACTCTGGGAAAACTCTGTCCCTAAACCCACCCTGTTCCTGCCTCCCCTGGAACCTGGACCAGCCCACAGAGGTGACACCACCAACAGCAAGGGGGTTCTCCAGACACACAGGAGGTGGCACATCACCCCTGCAATGAGCTGCTTTGCCTTGGGGCCACAACCCAGGAGATTACAGGTCCTAAAGCCTCTAAATTACTCGCTGCTATCTTAAAGTCATCTCAGGCCACTGACACCAAGTATCTCATTAGCAACAGCAGTCAAATTAGCAGAGGTGTGAGCAGGAGTGGCCGTGCAGCAGCAGAGGGATTTCCATGATTTCTGTGGCTATTCAGGGCTCCCTCTGCCCTGCCCCAACCCCAGCCCAGGAAGGCACCACCCCCTTTGCCATGGCAGGACACAAGAAAGAAGCAGGGTGGGCACTGGACTTCATGACATGTTGAAGCCTCAAGCAACAAAGGGAGGGAGAGTTTCTTGCTGAAAGCTGGGAGTGTTTCCTGCAGGAATCATGGCTTGGGTTAAAAGCTTTAATTAAATTTAATTAAATTTAATAAAAGCTTGGATTAAAAAGGACTTTAAAGCCCATCCAGTGCCACCCCCTGCATAGGCAGGGACATCTCCTACTAAGCACTCACAAGGACTGTGTGACACCATCCTGGTCACACTTGAGACTCGGTGGCCTGAAACCTCTACAGCCACCACTGAAGGAGAAGCAAGAAAGAAGGAGAAGCAAGAAAGAGCATTGCTAAAGGGCTGATAATTAACAAGCCCATCTGCAGCCTCAGACCTGGGCTGGGAGCAGGACACTCACAGGCACTCCCTGCCCTCGAGGGACACCTGAGGAGCAGCAGCAGCTGGACACTGAGTCACAACATTCCTGCAGAGTGCTCTGGGAATGGGCTGTGCCTCAGCAGCAGCACGGGCAGAGAGGCTCTCCTGCTTTGTAAGACATCAGGACAGAGCTGAGATGGGAAGAGACCTCCTGCCTCACCTCCAGCATCCTGCAGGAACTCCCTTCCCACAGTTTGCAAACTCAGGGAAGGAGTCACACTGGAAAACCACCAAGTTTCCCTTTGCCACCTGTGGTACACAGCACATTTCCTAGAAAGCCATTCCAGAGTTTCACTCTAGAGCTCCCCTACCCTCACGATTAACTTCATAAATTCAGGTGCGTTCATCTCTGTGGCAACGTCGTCCTTCATTTCTGAGGAACCTGCTCCTCCTCCAGGGACTCTGCTCCTGCTCCAAGGATTCTGCTCCTGCTCTAACATTTACATTCCTACAGCCAGCAGCTCCTCCTTTCCACCTCCACGACACATGTCCAGGTGATCCGAGCTCGGTGTCCCCCCCATCCCGGTGTCCCCCCACACGGCCCCGCCCTGGCAGCCCTTCCCACGGGTACCTCGTGCTCTCCTCCCCCCTCCTGCTCCAGCCCTTCAGCTGGAGATGGGACAGGCATCCCCAGCCAGAGGGTCTGAGAGCTGCCCTCGTTGGGGCAGGTCCATGGGAGGACGGGCCCAGCTCTCCCCGCTCACCTGGAACGCCGTCTGGCTGTTGTAGTTCCGGATCTCCTTGCTGGCACCACGGAAGAGGAGAACCCGGGCACAGCTCTCCTGGGAAGGGGAAAGGGAAGAGGCCATCAGCGCTTCAGAGTGGTGGCAACACCCCAGCCAACCCCAGAGGTCGCTGAGCTCGGGAAGCTCCCTCGGCAAGAGCAGGGAAGGGCGATGATCCCCTGTTAACTGGGAATCCTCAACACCCAGTCATGGAATCATGGAATTACAGGATGGTTTGGGTTGGAAAGACCTTATGGATCATCCAGTTCCAACCTCCTGCCACGGGCAGGGACACCTTACACTAGACAAGTCCATCCTCGGGGGCACTGGCACCGTGGCCACCACACATTCCCAGGTCCTGCTGTTTCCTAAAGCTTTGTATTGGTTTGAGTGCTCTGTGCTTCTCCATGCTGCTAATTCAACATGTTATAAGCCCCTTCAGTGCCCTTCTCCCTCCCACCCCCGTGGGCAGGGACATGGGTCCAAGAGCCCTCGGTGTGCAGAATGAACCCCCCACGCCACAAACCATCCCCCACCTACCACGGGCAAACCAGGACAGGCTTCAGTTCTTAAAGCACCTCAGAAACTGGGAATTCCCTTTTACAGTCAAAAAAGCTCTTAATCCAGCAGATAAAAATGTCTAGGAAGGAGCAAACCCTCCAGGAGAGATGCTCAGATGCTGCTCAGAGAGCAGCGGGGCTGTGAGATCAGAGAGGGCTCTTCCAGCCCCCTCAACTTCCCTGAACCGAGTGACCACACAGCAGATGGAACAGGAATGGGGCCCTGTGCTGCCTGCACAGTCTTCTCCAAAATTCTGAGATTAGCAGGAAGAACTGAGGGCTGTTTGTGAGCAGGACAGGACCCCAGGCTTATCTAGAGAGGGCTGGAAGCCGCAGGATGTGCCCATCTCAAATTGAATGTGAGCTCCACGGCCTCCACCCAGCAAACTTCTCCCTCCCAGCCAGTCCCAGGGACCTGCTGTGAAGCAGGAAAGGGAACTGGAGGAGAAATTATGGAGGAAAAACTAAGCAGCAAAACATCTTGGGAACAGAACAGGGTAAACCATGGCCACTTGACTCTTGAGAAATCCAGAATCAGGCTGGTGCTACAATCAGAAACAGCCTCGTGGACTGCACTCTGAAGAACCCCCGTGGCTCTGGGAGCAGCAGGAGCACTGAGAGGGGCTCAAGCCAGGACGGTGCCCACCCCCTGCCTGGTCCCCCTGGCCCTGCTGCCCGTCGTACCTGGTTGTAGAGGGCACAGATGTGCAGGGCGGTGTTTCCTGAGGCGTTCTGGGCGGTCATGTCGGCCCCGTAGAACAGGAGGTGCTCCAGGTGCTGCACGTGGCCGTAGCGACACGCCTGGGAAAGGGGAAGAGAGGAGAGTCAGGGGTGGCAGGAAGGTGATAAAACCCCACAACACCCTCAGCTGGGTTCAGCCACGCTCCAAAAGTGCGGTCAGGCTGGAGCTGCGACCTGCAACCTGCTCCTCACAGCTCCACACACCTGGACACTTACTGGATAAATTACCTCTGGATCAACAGGAAAATCTGGTGCCAGAGCCTCCTCCAGCCTGCTGGCTGTCTCAGGGTGACTGCAGGTGAGAAGCCCTGAGCACACACAGGCCGAGCAGAGGACAAGCCCCCACATCTCTGGTTAACTGGGGTGTTTTCCTCTCCCTTTGGTCCATCCCAGGACCAGCAGCTCTCTAAGATCAGCCAAGGAGGATGGAGGCAGTAGGGATAGTCATATCCATAAACTGACACTCCAAACACCTCCTGTTTCTCGTTCTCATCCGTAGCTGTGCCACCACTCATCCCTCTTGGAGGGGGTAGACAGCTGGGGGGTTTTGGGAGGCCACAGGCCCAACCTGCCCTCCAATATGGGCTCATCCCCCTTGCCCCAAAGGGAGAAGCACAAAGCTGGCTCAGATCCCTTACCCCCCAATCCAGGCCAAATCCCTGTGCCAAATCCACTTGTCAGTGTATAAAACAGAGACAGGCACAGCTGGGTTTGGAACCAGGATGCCTTGGGTGGTTGGACCAGGATGTGAGAGCGTTATCCTTTGAGCCAGGCATCATCTGGGGAGGATCCCAGCCACTCCTGACTGAGGCCAGAAGAAAACAGCCGGAACACTGACCTGGGAGGGAGCCAGGGGCTGGCACGGCACGTTCAGCCCTCACCAACCCCACCGAGCCTTGGGCACCCCAGGGGAGGGGAGGACCCCATCCACCAGCCCCAGGACAGCAGATCCCATCCCACTGGATCCCATCCCACCTGGTGGATCTCCTGCCAGCCGTTCTCGTCCACGCAGCCGAGCCGGGCGTAGTCGTGCAGGAGGAGCTCGCAGCAGTACGGGTCCCCCCCCACCATGGCACTGTGGTACAGGGGCGTCAGCCCCCGGCTGTCCTTGTAGTCCGGGGACGCTCCCAGGTCCAGCAGCGTCTGCAAGAGAAGAGCCCACCTCGTCCTGCTGCCCCAGGAGGGAAACCCGCCCTGGAGCCCAGCCGGGGATGCTCCGTGCCCACGAGGCTCGGGGCAGCAGCAGCAGCAGCAGCAGCAGAGGGGCTGTGCCCGCAGGGTGGCCGTGGGAGGCGGGCAGGGGAGGGCAGGCACAGCCCCAGCTCACCAGCAGCGCGGCGTGGTTGCGGCAGCGCACGGCCTTGTGCAGGGCCGTCATCCCCTCCCGCGTCCGGAAATCCAGGTGGGCTCCCCCGTTGCGCAGGGCCTTGATCATGTCGGTGCTGAGCTCCAGCTGCGCCGCCGCCGTCAGGGGACACTCTGGGGGAGCGGGGAGAGACACGGCTGGGGGAAACGGGGGGAGGGCCACGGGGCACCCACCCCCTCGCGGGCACCGCCGTGCCCACCGAGCCCCACCCGAGCAAACGTGACCCCAGACCCAAACCAGCAGCTCCCACCCAACAAGGTGCTGCTGCCCACCCAGCCACGGGGAGCTGCTGGGTGGGGAACAGGAGGGAAGGTTATCACAGAACCCCACAAGGACCACCCAGTCCAATGCCCAGCCCTGCATGGGATCATCCCTGAGAGTCCCACACCCTGTGCCCCAGAGGATCATCCCAACCCTCCTGCAGCTCTGGCAGCCTTGGGGCTGTGCCCACTGCCCTGGGCAGCCTGTTCAGTGCCAACCACCCTCTGGGGGAAGGACCTTTCCCTGAGATCCACCCTGAGCCTGCCCTGGCACAGCTCCAGCCCTTCCCTGGGGGCTGTCCCTGGTCCCCACAGAGAAGAGATCCCTGAACATTACAGCTGGGGCTTCTAATATATTTACTATCCATAATATTTACTAATTATAAATAATGTTCATTTATATATTTATCTATTGCAAGTTATTTTATATTTTAGAAAATATTATAACATTTATTATCTTTAAAGTTATATTTGTTTATTGTAATACAATAGATATTTTATATGTATAAAAATATAACCCTTTCCTTTTCTATAAACACAAAAATTTATACCCCACCCTCAAAGGGGTCCACAGGGAGATGGAGAGCAGGTGGCTTTGGGTGAGCTCCTGGGGCAGGAGGGACTTTCCCCTCCTCTCCATCAGCACCAAACCCTGCTGCTCTGCAGCCCCCCAGTGTTCACTCCCATGTCTTAGTCTTGGGCCCCCTCCAGCTGAAGGCGAAGGGAAACCACGGAGGGGAGCCCGGTGACATTATGACCTGTAAGGACCATCCCTCCATTCCAAGGTTGCTCTAATTCTCCACCACAATTTATCTAAAACCTCTTTACTCTTTTTGGTTATTTTGAGTTATTTGAAGAGCACAAGTTTGGCCCTTCAGTGTGTCCAGAACTCAGGCTGCCCCAGACTTCGGGTCTATCCCCACCAGTCCCTGCTCCAGGCACCTGCCTCCACTTCCACCTGCTGTTAAATCACTTTTCCAAGTTTAAATTAGATTTTTCAAAGAGGCAAAAGTCACAGAAGAGGCTTCAAACCATCCTGGAGTCTCTGTTATTAACACACCAAACTCGGCTGACAAATCTATCCCGTTATCCTGGGCCCTAAAATTTGGAGAAAGGTCCAAACAGGGCGTTCCTGAGGAACTGCAGCCAGGAACTTGTTCCCTAAACCCACTGTAACCACTAATCCAGGACTTTGGTGATTACAGCCTGTTAATTCTTGGAGACGTGAGAAGCCAAATAAAGGCTTAAAGTAATTAATGGGTAAGAGCAGGGGATCCACAGCAGAAAACAGGGAGCAGCCAGGGAAGACACAGCTCAGGGGAAGGGAGCCATTAATGGCTGTAGGAAGGAGATGTGGGCTGGAATATCCCAGGAATATTGTGGAGACTGGCCCAGTGCTGGGAGCTGGGGAAGCCCCCCTGGAATCCTGGGGGGAGTTCTGGACCCTCAGCCAGGAGAGCCATGGAGAGGCTGGAGGGAAGGGAAGGGAAGGGAGCTGGGAAGGGTGTGGAGAACTCCTGAAGGAGCTGGGGGGGCTCATCCTGGAGAAAAGGAGGCTGAGGGGGGACCTTCTGGCTCTGCAAGTCCCTGCCAGGAGGGGGGAGCCGGGGGAGGGGGGTTCGGGCTCTGCTTCCAGGGACACCTTCCACTGGTCCAGGTTGCTCCAAGCCCTGTCCAAACTGGGCTTCAACACTTCCAGCTTCTCTGGCCAACCTGTGCCAGCCCCTCCCCGCCCTCCCAGCCAGCAACTCCTTCCCAATCTCCCATCTGTCCCTGCCCTCTGGCACTGGGAAGCCATTCCCTGTGTCCTGTCCCTCCATGCCTTGTCCCCAGTCCCTCTCCAGCTCTCCTGGAGCCCCTTTAGGCCCTGCAAAGGGCTCTGAGCTCTCCCTGGAGCCTTCTCTTCCCCAGGTGATCCCCCCCAGCTGTCCCAGCCTGGCTCCAGAACAGAGGGATCCAGCCCTGGGAGCAGCTCCTTTTCCTCCCCAGTTCCTCATTCCTGCTGTTATTTGTCCTCACATCGTTTTGGGGCCACCATTCCTATTGCTGCTCCCAGTGCAGAACCTTTCTTTGTAATCCAATGGTTTCCTGGTCTCCTCTCCCTCTCCTGCTGTTCCCCAGGTGCCATTCCTTGTTAAATATCCAGGCTTGCTTTTGTCTTTTCACAGGCTGCACCAGCCCCCAGGTTTGGCTCTAATTTCAGACCAACGGTAACTTCTCGTGTAACTTTTTTTTTTTTTTTTACCCACTTTGAATGTACCTACAGGAAGCCACTGTCAATTTTTTTTTTTTCCCTTTTAATGTCTTTCAAAGGCAGTGAATCTTTCCTGGAATATCTGCCCAGCAACCCTGAAAGGTGAACGGTGGCAAGTGGGGCTACAGCACTTTCAGACGTGGCTCTTCCCTGCCTTCCCACTCCAGCACAAAAATGGGAAGGAGAATATATATTCTTTTGCCTCAGCACAGCTTAAAACCAGTCCCAAAAAGCAGCTTAAATGAAGATACCCAGAGGCTGGAATGCCACACATCATCCTGTGGGCTCTGCTGTCATGGTGCCACCACAAAAGCACAGGGTATTTTACGGCGCATCCAGGTTATTCCCAATCCATTAACTGGGTGAAACTCTGCAGAAGAACGTTTCTCCAAGCAGGGAAGCCCAGTGTGCCTCGGGGAGCTGCCAGTTCAGCACAGGACAAGTGCTGCATTCAGCGGGGAAAAGGGGGTTTCCAGGCTCCTGTCCCTGTCCAGGCACTGGGGCTGCCCCTGGCACACAGGGTGTGCCCAGCAGCCACTCTGCCACAGCTCCTCACCTTCACAGGGAGGAAAAAAATTACATTCCTGCCATTATTCCTCATCTCAAAGATGTGCCTGGCAAGTCCTGGTGCCCTTCCCAGTTTGGGCAAACCAACAGCCTCCTCCTTTCATTAACCCTGGGGATGGCACAAGCTCAGTTTGGAGACCCCTGAGTCACAGGCTGACACTTGGTTAAGCCTCTTGAATTTAAACCAAGCCACAATATTCCTCCATCCCTCACCCTTGGCCTGGGGAACGTAAAGGCAGAGCAGGAAGGACACAGAAAATTACATTTTCACTTCACCATTCACTAAAACAAAACTCTGCTCCACATATGCTCATTTATTTTCTCCCAGAATGAGATGGCACAAAAAAAGGATCACGACTGACAGGTGTCAATCAAAGTCTTTCATGAAAACCTGCAGTGGGGAACACATCAACTGAGAAAATCATGGAATTACAGAACAACCTGAGCTGGGACGGACCCACAAGGATCATCAAAGTCCAGCTCCTGGCCCTGCACAGGACACCCCAAGAACCAACCATGTGCCTCATATAATTCACTTGGTGCAACACTGAGACCCTTTTCAGAAGGTAGAGATCCAAGTGTCCTTCCCAATTTTCCTTTTCCTCATGGGTTTGCAAAAATCCAACCTCAGGGTCCATCCAACCTGCCCTTGGACAATTCCAGGGATCCAGGGGCAGCCACAGCTTCTCTGGGCAACCTGGGCCAGGGTCTCCCACCCTCACAGCCAGCAATTCCTTCCCACCTTCCCAGCAATATCCCATCTAACCCTAATCTCTGTCAGTTTGAAGCCATTCCCTGTGTCCTGTCCCTCCAGGCCTTGTCCCCAGTCCCTCTCCAGCTCTCCTGGAGCCCCTTCAGGCCCTGCCAGGGGCTCTCAGGTCTCCCTGGATCCTTCTCTTCTCCAGGTGATCCCCCCCCAGCTCACCATTCCCAGCTGATTTCCACCCGAGCAGCTGTTGGTGACAACACTCTGGCAGGTTCAGGAGAGGCTTCACCGGCAAAGAAGCAGCATAAACACTCCTCAAATGGTTCTTGCCAGAGTTTGGCTGCACCTTTTCACCTTCCCAGCTGAGGAGCTGGTAGGGACCATTCCCAACGGGCATGGAGGCAGCCACGGATGGGAGAGGTTAATGGCACGAGTGACAACACACAGCACCTCATCCCCGTGCTGGACAACCCTCTGGATCCCCCAAATTTCTGAGTACAGAGGCACAGCGTTTCAGCAACAACCTGATAAACCACCCAAGTGAACCAGAAACACAGACAATTAATCACTCAACCGGAGGAGGGGCTGGAGACGCTCCCGTGATCCTCACCCGGAACAATAAACACTAACGAGCTGCACTTCTGTAAAGCAGCAACAACAAAAGCAGTCACTCCTCTGTCAGAACAACACTAGGAGATGGGGGGAGGTCCTCCCTGGCTGGCCCTTGGTTCCCAAACATCTGGAGTCTGACTCTCGCTTCTCACAACCTGGAACCTGCAGAGAACCCGACCAGACCTTGCTGGGTGAGCTTTGCTCAGAGACAGGAAAAATGATGGAATTAAGGAAGGAAAAAGCGAGGAAACAGAGGCCAAGATTTTGTTTTCTTGATCTCCAAAATACTTCTTGGACCTCCTGACTGTTTAATGGAGAGATCCATGACTTGCCCAGCTTTTCAGTGCAGAGGGAGCCTCCCTCTCCCCAAAATCCCCCTGAGGGATGTGTGGACCCACAGCTCTCCCACGTCATGCTGCATTGACAGGATCTCTGACACACCAACCATCTCCGCCCAAGAGCCTTTTTTTCCCCCCAAGCTCCCAAATCCCATAAGAGAAGTGCAACTCACACCTCCCTGTGCCAAACTCACTGATTGTGAAACCCCCCCCCCCCGAAACCAAGCGCTGCCCAAAATTCCCACCGTGCCCCCTGGGCACTCTGTTCCCCCCGGGCCCTGCTCTGCCACCCTGCCCTCCCTGCAGCAGCCAGGCTCACCTCCAGTATCCGGATCGTGGAAGTTGGGGTCCAGTCCCTTCTCCAGGAGCCTGCAGACCTTCTCCGAGTTCAGCATCTGCACGTACTCCATGAACTTCTTGAGGTTCGCCTGCAGGACACACGACACGGGGTGTGAACACCCCCAAAACGAGCCAAGGAGCCCCCAGAGGAACATCCCCAACCAGGGGACTAAAGGGAACCACGGGGAAAACTGTCCTTCCATCCCTCTCAAGGCGGGAATCACCGGATCAACCTGTGGAAACGGTCGAGACCTGCCAGTTCCCACCTCTGCCTCGAAGGATCTTGTTCTCTCGAGGGTTTTGAGAGCCCAGGTTTGCCTTTACTTCTGCCTGGTTGTGGGTTGCTGTTCCTTTTTTTTTTTTTTTTTCCCCAGTTTTGGAAAGCTCTGCTCGATGAAAACGTTACTTTATTAAATTTCTAGACTCTAGGAGCTGTGGCTCTGCCAGGCAGGAGGCAACATCTTGGATGGGCTACAGAGTGAAAACACCCATCTCACACGCATTCCAGATTTCCAGACCTTTGATTGCAGCTTGGCTGGGTTGTTTGGTTTTTGTGGTTTGTTTTTTGTGTGGTGTGTTTTTTTTTT
>NW_020956827.1:36436-46376 GCF_003031625.1 Empidonax traillii
GCTCCAGCACCAAAATGCCAACCCAAAACGCCTCTTCCCAGAATCAGTTCGGTTGGAAAAGACCTCCCCGATCAAATCCTGCTGCTGATCCCCCCACAGCCCTGTGCTCCACGTGGGCATTGATGGGGCTGCCATGGAAATTCCCTTGGGGGGGAAATCAATGCCCACCCTGCCTTTCCAGAAGTGGAACAGAGAAGGTTCATCTATCCGAGGCCTCGTTCCGATCCCGCAGCCACGCTTCCAAAATCATTTGTAAAGTCTGGAAACTTAACCAGTTCGTTTTTCTGTAGAAAAATATTCTCTTTCTAGCCCTCTGCTGCTGCCCATTCGCCCTCCAGCATGGTCCAGATGTGCAGCTCATGCTCCAGATGTGCAGCTTCGTGCCCAAATTGCTGCAATTCACAGTCTTACCACTCGTGGGAGAGGGTTGGACACAGCACAGCAATTCCTGACTTCTGGAACCAGATGAAGGTGTTTAGAGGACACCTTCCACCAGCCCAGGGTGCTCCAAGCCCCGTCCAACCTGGCCTTGGGCACTTCCAGGGATCCAGGGGCAGCCACAGCTTCTCTGGACAACCTGGGCCAGGGCCTGCCCACCCTCCCAGCCAACAATTCCTTCCCAATATCCCATCTAATCCTGCCCTCTGGCACTGGGAAGCCATTCCCTGTGTCCTGTCCCTCCAGGCCTTGTCCCCAGTCCCTCTCCAGCTCTCCTGGAGCCCCTTCAGGCCCTGCAAGGGGCTCTCAGGTCTCCCTGGAGCCTTCTCTTCCCCAGGTGAACCCCCCCAGCTCTCTCAGATTAATGTTTTCACTGAAATCAGATTCCAGCT
This sequence comes from Empidonax traillii, assembly GCF_003031625.1. Taxonomy (NCBI): domain Eukaryota; kingdom Metazoa; phylum Chordata; class Aves; order Passeriformes; family Tyrannidae; genus Empidonax; species Empidonax traillii. The sequence continues at coordinate 37,267 of NW_020956827.1, forward strand.
GCATTAAAAGAATCTCCCATCTTAAAAAAACCACACAGGCAACCAGCACCGGCAACACAACAACACTGGCAACCAATTTGCATTTCCAAGCACCACTGAAAGTGCCTCCTTAACCAACCCAAACACTGCCAAGACATCCCAGCCATGTCCTTTCCTGGGCACTTTACAGCCACTTTTAACCATGAACCAAAGGGTGGTTATTTACATTTTTCCATGGAATTTTTTTCACAGAATCAGAGGTTGGAAAAGCCCTCCCAGCCCATGGATCCCCCCTGTGCCCCATCCCCACCTTGTCCCCCAGCCCAGAGCACTGAGTGCCACGGCCAGGCCTGCCTGGGACACCTCCAGGCCTGGGCACTCCAAACCTCCCTGGGCAGCCCCTGCCAAGGCCTCACCACCCTTGCCAGCAACAAATTCCTCCTCATGGCCAACCTGAGCCTCCCCTGGCACAGCTTGAGGCCGTTTCCCCTTGTCCTGTCCCTGTTCCCTGGGAGCAGAGCCCGACCCTGTCAGGGAGTTGCAGAGATTTGACTTTGCATGGAAAAGCTTCTCCATCCGACCACTTTCTATTCCAGTTTAGCTCAAAACTCAGGATACGGTCCGTGTTATATGGACTGATTCACCCAAAGCTGAAAGGAGATCTGAGAAAGTGAGGACTCTTGTTTTCCTCCCCCAGTGTATGAACAAAACCCTGGTGGGAAAGGAAGGAGATCTCGTTATTCTAAGAACCTGAGGGATTTGGGGCCAGGCTTTCGAATGAATTAAGGTGACCACGAAGAGAGAGAGAGCAAATGTCAGCCTCCCACCAAAGCAGGGGGAGCTGAACAGGTGCCTAAACCTCTCGGGCAATTCTGAAGTCTCACTAGATCCTCGCTGATGTCCTGGCGCTTAAACACCTTTGAGAATTTGGGATGAGAACCACTCAAAGAACAAACCCAAATCTCCCTTTGTTTAAGAGATCAGGCGGCTTCAAACACAAAAGATATGCACTGATAAATTTACTTTGCGCCCTCTGTGCCCAGCACATTCGAGCAACACTCATTCAGGCGATAAAGACACAATTGAAAATGTTATTTTGTTTTCGGGTTAATTGAATTTTGGAATTATCCAAATCTGCTTTGATGCTCATCAAAACAAGGGAAAAATAATCAGAAGCCGGTAAAGGCACAGCATCCCGTTTCCTACACGCAAAAATTAAGCCCCAAATACAGTGATAGGAAGTAACAAAAATATTTATATAAAGCCATCAAAAATATTTCTATATATTTAAGGCTCCAATAAACACTCACTGGGTCTCCCTGTGAGTGAAACCCCCTTATTTAATCATTTACCAATCAATGTCTGAACCGCTGCAGCAACCAGAACAAAGTGAGCTTTTCCTGGGCAGCAAAAACCCAAAAAAGCCCACCAAAACCTCCTGTAAATAAGATTAAAACTCAGAGTAAGGCCCCACCTCGCCTTTTAAGGGATGTTTTAGGTCTTTTTCTTTGCGGGTGCCCTCACAGGGGGCAGGGCTGGGGGGCTACAGGAGGTGGGGTCTGTCTGTGGTGGTCTCTGCCAGGAAACAGGGGCAGAGCTGAGCTCACCCCACCTGCAAACCCTCTGGGAAGTGATCCCTGTCCTTGGGGGCTTCTTCTCTCCCTGGGAGGGGGCAAAGCTCCCCCGGGAGGAGCAGGAAGGGGAGCCTTGTCAGGAGAGACAGCAACCAGCGTCTGCTCTGCCCTCACCCTTTGCACCCCAACGGCGGCTCTGGGGCTTCAGCTCGGATCCCACCCATCCTCACCCAAAAGAGCCCCTCACAGCAACTCCTGAGCGAGTTTGAGGCACTTTTCCTTGGTTTGTGAAGGCGTGAGGAGGAGGGAGATGCCAGGAGAGCGCCGGGGCACAGCTCCAGCCGGCGGCCGCGCTCCATCATCATCCACCACCCGCACCAAACCACCGGCAAAATCAACACCCTCCGGAGGAGAAAAGCTCACTGAGAGCAAAACTATGGCACAGACCCTTCACTCGGGTGTTTCCAGCAGACAAGCCAGGACTAATTGTTTTTCTCAGGGCCCCGTTTGCCCCAAAGAGCAGCTGGGGTTAAGGCAGACCCCGGGCTTTGCAGAGCGTGGTGAGGGAGGCTGGAGCAGATCCCCCTCCTCCTCCCTGTGGGGCAGCAGCAAATGGGCACATCGATCCCCATGGAAACATCGAACTATCGACTTCCTGACACGCCAGCACAGTGTTTAACCCCTCCCCTGCAATTCCCCCCCCTCTCTGGCCGTGCCTCCCCGGCAGGGACACCTTCTCCATGCGGGATGCTGGGGATGCTCCGGCTCTGGCTGGGATAGAGCCAGGTTGTTCCATCTGTGTGTTGGGTTTGTGGGGACACAGAGGGGTCAGTCCTGAGCAGGCTGAGGGAGTGCAGAGCCAGGATGGGGCACAGCCGGGACAGATGACCCCAATTGCCCCAGGGGTGTCCCAGACCAAAGGATGCCAAGCTCAGCGATGACAGGAAGGAGGGAGGAGGAAGGGAGGGATGTTTGGAGTGATGGCACTTGTTTTTTAAAGAATCATGGAATGGTTGGGGTTGGAAGGGACCTTAAAGCCCATCCAGTGCCACCCCTGCCATGGGCAGGGACACCTCCCACTATCCCAGGTTGCTCCAACCTGGCCTTGGACACTCCCAGGGATCCAGGGGCAGCCACAGCTTCTCTGGCCAACCTGTGCCAGGGCCTGCCCACCCTCCCAGCCAGCAATTCCTTCCCAATATCCCACCTAACCCTGCCCTCCAGCAGCTTAAAGCCAAGTCACCACCACACATGACAAAGTCCTGCTACTCTGGGATGGCTGAGCACCTGCCCCTGGGAAGTGTGTTTTAAGTGGGATGCTTCTTCCCCTTTCCAGGTGGTGACATCCTGAGTCTCCTGGCAGCACTTTGGGGACACTTCAGCGAGTGCCAGGATTTCCCTGCACACATTTTCCTTTACAAGCACAACAGGATTGCCCTCGTGTAAGGTGTGTTTCTGGGCACTCCCACTTCCACATGGGCTCCTGCAATTCACTGGGAAAAACAACCTGGGAGAAAGGTCAGAGCCTGCAGATCCCGAGGGGCACGAAGGAACGAGGCTGATCCACTCAGGGTGCCGGGACCCTTCATTGCTGCCAGCAATACGAGAACTCAGCTCTCCCCCTTCTTTCAACAAGACCACTGGCACCCAAGAAAAAGGAGCTATTCACTTCTTGTTTGATCAGTCAATCACAGCCTGGACTCAACGACCTTAGAGATCTTTTCCAACCTAAATGATTCCGTGACTATTCCAATGGCAGGCAAGAACCGTGTTTCGAGGTCATTAAAAGACTCAAGTTGTGTCTCCTGCCACTAAAAATCAGGATAAACTCTGAGAGCTTTCGTGCTTTGCTTTGATTGGGTCGAGACCATCAACCCCAGGGTGAAAGATTTCGGACATCCCACAGCCTCAGGGCACCCCACCATCCTGTCAGACCTCACACCAATCCTGCCCAGCCCTTTAAATCACCACATGCCAGAAAATCCAACATTTCACCACCCAAGCAATTAGACACCGCTGCAAATAACAGGGAAGCCCCACACCACGACCCAGAGGCATCACCTCCACTTTCCCACATGGAAACACCAACCCTAAAGGCACAGCCAGGCCAAGCCCCCCCAGCAGCCCCCCCACCCCTGCGGTGCAGATCCCTGGATCGACCCAGAGTGTCTCCACACCACGCAGGGAATAAACCCCCCCCAGCAGGCCCTGCCCTGCCCCAGCAGCCCTGGGTGGGGCGAGTGGCAGGGCAGGATTGTCCCCCGTGTCCCCCCGAGCCCCCTCACCCGGCGGTGCCTGGCCCAGCCGTCGGGGCAGAGGCAGTACCGTGCTCCTGGCTCTTCCCTGCTTGTCCCTGCGCTCCGCCAGCCACCGTCCCAAGGAGGAGCCCATGTCCCCGCGCTCTGCGTGCCCCTCTCCCCCCGGATCGAGCTGCTGGGAGGCTGCACACGCAGGCTCCTCTCTCAGCAAACAGCGTCGATCTGCGCCGGGTGAGTCCCGACGCCGCTGGCACTCCGGCATCGCTCCAACGAGCACGTCTCCCACCCTCAGCCCTCCTGGCACGGCCCCTCGGGCTGCCCCCACCTCCCCCTCACCCACCACACCCCTGGGGAGCTCCTCTCCTGCCCCCCCCCAAAAACACCACCAGCTCTGAGAAAGCAGCATCATCCAAAGGAGATGCTCCTGACGGGAGGAGCGGAGATGCGGGAGCTCAGACCGGCAAGGGATGGTTTAAAAATAAAGAAACAACGTTAAGGAGATTTGGGGTCAAGTAGGAACTGAAGTGGAGATGAATTGGATATTTAATGCAGCACGTCTGGGGCTGCTGAACACCCGCAGGGAAATCCTGGGGTCTCCCGGCACCCGGAGCCCCCAGCGCTCCCTCCAGCAGGAGAACTCCCAGCTCCTCTGGCAAGGCTCAGGAAGACCATGATTCACGTTTCCTGGCGCCAGGGAGATGCTGAGAGCTTTCCAGATCTGCTGCCTGGATATCCTTATGCCACCAGACAGAAGCCTCGTGACTTTCATCTGCGTGAGCCAAACCCGAACCACATCGGCGCTTTGTTTCGCGCTCCTGCAGGTCTGCAAACCCACCCCAGGGGACCTGCTCCTTCCCACAGCCTCTGGGGGAGGCCAAGCCCTCTGGGGGAAGGTTTTCTCCCTTTCTGCTCTACAGGGCTGCCAGGGAGCCGAGGAGAAGAAGGCACAGCCATCACCCTGCAAGGAGGGCTTGGGATACACAGCAACAAGGGATCCCGGCCAGTTCCACATCCCTCCTAAACAAGAACCCCCAAAGCCTCTCTGCACACAACCCCCCCCCAGCACAAATCCATACCCAGGAGCCTGTCCAGGTGCTGCCAGAGCCCATCTCCTCCCTCCTGCCTTGTAGTTCCCATGCACTGCTGGTTTCAGCCTCCCAGGAACCACCAAAGTCCCCACATGCCACCTCAAGGCACAGTTGTGAGTGGCAGCAAAAACCTCCTGGTGGTTCCAGACCTCTCCACAATTCCTGTCCTTCATTTCTTAGGGAAGAAGTGGCATCAGGGGGCCACTGCAGTTGTCCAGGGGAGGAGCAATGTGAGGGGACACCCAGCCCTCCAGGTTTGGTCCCCTTTAAGATCCCTGATCCTCTAGGTGGGGCATCCCTGGCTGCAGAGCCCGGTGGTTTTGGGGCCTCCTCTCCCCCCAGGAGACACCCACGCAGTCCCTGTGCTCCAAACATCCCGATGGTCCCTTCACTGCTGACCCTGACACCCTTTAACCGCTGCCCACGACACGAGGGTGCTGCAGGAGACCAGGAACGCTTCCCACTGGGATCCCACCAGTGAAACCACGACCCAAACGCCTGAGTTAAGGCTGGAGACAAAGCAGCTCCAGGCAGAGGTTGGGGGAGGGACACCAAGCTCCTCAATGTGCCCCTTTGTGCTCTGCGGGCGCAGCAACTCCTCCGTGCCGGCGAATAAAGCCGCTCTTCAGGAGGCCCATCACGGGTTCCTCCACCTCAGCACCCCGTGGACGCCGTCCCCACGCTGTCCCCCCCCACCCAGCCACGCTGCTGCCTGCTGGGACACAACCCAGGCAGGTTTATCCCTTTGTGTGTGCTCCCACCCTTCGTGTGCATCCCCACCCAAACCGCCCCGGTGCCGTCACACCCCAACCCCATTTCCAGCGGTTTCTTCGCAACCTGACAAGCGGGGGAGGCCCGAAACCGTCCCCCAAAGCCCCTCTCTGTGCTGAGGGAGCAGCCTTACCTTGGTGTGGAGCTTGGCAAACTGCTTGTCATCCAGCAGGGCCTGGGTGTACACGCGGCGCTTGTAGCGGAACTGCGGGAAAGGAACAAGGACAGACGTGAGAGCTGAACGGAACCCACTCGGCATTCCAACCGCTCCAGAGTGGCTCCAGCTTGGAGGAACACGCTCAGGCTGGGCCTGGAAACAACAACAACACACTCGGAACGCGCTGTTCTCCATCATCATTAGCCCTGATGGTTAATTGCCTCCCTCATTAAAAACGTTCTGACTGGGTTTTTTCGGATGGATCTGTCTGGCTTCGGCTTCCAGACGGTGTGGGCTTTGCTCTGCTCCTTCCCAGCTAATTAGGGATCTCTCTAAGAGCAGAATGGTGTTCCCAGGGTGGTTCTTACACCCTGGCCTGGAGCTGACTTCCCCGGATACAGGCTGAGCTCTGAATCTCCCTGAGGGATCTTCTCTTCCATTCTCAGGACACTTGTGCTGCTCTTTTCCATGCTGTGCCGCTTCCCAACGTCCTTTCAAGTGCACTGACCACCCACACAGTGCTCCAGTACCAAACACTTCCACCCAAACCTTCCTGAAACCCCCTCACTACCTGCTGAAGGATCAGAGGGTCAGCTGGGCCACAGCTGCTGATGAGCTTCCTGAGTAAAAGAATCAAACATTTTCTTCAGAAATTTTGGTTTCCACAGGGAGAGTCCTCCCTGTGCGAGCCATCCTTGTCCCTGGATATTCATAGAATCATGGAATGGTTGGGTGGGAAGGGACCTTAAAGCCCATCCAGTGCCACCCCCTGCCATGGGCAGGGACACCTCCCACCAGCGCAGGTTGCTCCAACCTGGCCTTGGACACTCCCAGGGATCCAGGGACAGCCACAGCTTCTCTGCCCAACCTGTGCCAGGGCCTGCCCACCCTCCCAGCCAGGAATTTCTTCCCAATCTCCCATCTGTCCCTGCCCTCTGGCACTGGGAAGCCATTCCCTGTGTCCTGTCCCTCCATCCCTTGTCCCCAGTCCCTCTCCAGCTCTCCTGGAGCCCCTTCAGGCCCTGCAAGGGGTTCTCAGGTCTCCCTGGATCCTTCTCTTCTCCAGGTGATCCCCCCCAGCTGTCCCAGCCTGGCTCCAGAGCAGAGGGATCCAGCCCTGGGAGCAGCTCTGGGGCCTGCTCTGGATTCCCTCCAGCAGCTCCACGTCCTTCTCAAGTTGGGGGTCCCCAGGATTCCAGGTGGGCTCTCCAAGAGGAATGTTTGTATTTGGCTCAGAGCACCCTTGGATGTGAACTTGCTGCAATCTGACTTAATCAGCAGCGATTTTCCCCTCACCCCCACATCCCTGGGGGACCAAAATTCCAGCCTGGCACCGTTCCCTGAGGAACCCCCACGATCACAGCGACAGCAGCTGCCTTTTGTCACTGATTCCTCAGCCAGTGACACTCATCCTGCTGGAGTTTCATGTGCTAATCCTGAACCTGAGGATCATGTAGAACAGCATCAAGTACCCCCAAGTGGCTGCTACCTTTGTGTTGTTATCTCTATCAAGCAGAATTACAATTTCCTTAGGGAATGCAATTGGATTTGTTTGACTAGATCTCCTTTCAATGCACAAATTGTACTCAGAGATTTTTGAATTGCTGCGAACTTAATCCTCCATCAACATTCCATTATTTCAGCTGGAACTGACACCAAGTTATCTTTGGACTGCAGTTACTAAGCTCATCCCACTTACTTCTCAGTGCTGGCAAAATATTAGCACATTTCAGTCTATCACAAGCCTGTTCCACTGGGCACATGTTTTCTCACAGAAAATCGAGATTTCTCATCGTTCCAAGGCAAAAAAGTTGTGTTTTCCACACATTTACAGGTGCTGGCCCTTTGCAAAGTTCCCACCTGAGGAGAGTCACCTTCGTGCTGAACCCCGAGGGCTCTTATTCAGCTTTTGGGTTCAAGAAACCTAAAAACCCTAAAATCCCAGAATGGTTTGGGTTGGAAGGGATTATTATTATTATTAGGGATCATCTCATTCCCACACCTTCCACTAAACCAGACTGCTCCAATTTCATCCAACCTGGCCTCAAACGCTCTCAGGGACGGGGAATCCACAACTTCTTTTGGCAAAACCCGTTTGCCAAGCACGGGATTTATGTCCTGTGAACAGATTCTGGGTTTTCCAGTAGGATTCCCCAGCTCTCTGCTGCCAATCCCATCGAGTTACGAAGAATCAAAATGACACACAGCAAATATCCATGTCAAGCCAGCCTTTGGATGTGCGTGTGAAGACATTAAGCGTGGACATTATGCTAAATTATACAAAAAAAAAACCACCATGAGAGGAACATTAAGGAATTTACCACCTCCCAGGTTCATTTGCAAGCATTCCTAATGCCTTTCCAAATGTTTTTGTCTGCGTTAAATCGAGTTTGCCAAGAAATTGTGCTGCACTTTTCTTTCCAAATCGGGCAGGATTAGGTGCAATAACAGCGTTCACTCGTGCGTTTGTGAGAGTCTTTGCAGCTTAAGCGTGTAATGCTTCCTAAATAGACTTTTGGGGGCAAAATATAGCACAGAAACCCTAAATTTAGCAGTCCATGTGCAGGTAACCCGAGTTCCATCAGAGCCCGTTCACGGTGAGCCCAAGAAATGCTGAGGTCACCTTGGGAATAAACACCTGAATCCCAGGAAAAGCCTCCAGGGAGTGGGAACACCTGATTTCAGTGAATTTCTGCTCTTTCAGGGACACAAGGCGGGGTTGAGGGTGCTCCATGACCATCACACAGGTGAGGTCCGTGCAGGGATTTGCTGCCAAAGCACTGGTTGTGTTCCAGGAACCGGAATAAAATACCAACCCAGAGCCCTTCAGCCTCATATCCCAAGATCTCCCTGGGATTCTCCCTCTGCTCCTACAAAACCAGCTCTCCTCCTGCTGTTGCCACTTCCCAGGACTTAAAAAAAAAAAAAAAGGAATTTTGATCAACGGAGTGAAAAGCAGGGAAGTTGCTCCGGGGGGCTCTGGCAGATGTTAAGGAGCTCTCCAGCAACCGAAACTCCGAGGCTTTTGCCTCCCCTCTCCCTCAGTGAATTCTCCAGGAGTAAACACACACCCACACAAATATCTCTGCTTTCACTCCTGGAAGGGAGATGGGAAGGAAACCTGAAAGGGGGGGGGACAGGGGGTATTGATGTGTGTGGTGCCTACAGGGACTGTGGTGGAGGCATCAGGGAAGTCTTGTCATATGTACGTGTGTTTATAGCTATGTATGTGTATATGGATGTACACACATCTAAAAAAATGAAATACAATGAAGAAAATGGA
>NW_020956827.1:47670-50058 GCF_003031625.1 Empidonax traillii
AAAACCGCTGTGAGAGAAACATTAAGGAATTTACCAAAGGGGGAGAAAAAGGAAAAATAAGCTAAAATAACAAGAAAAACAAACAAATAAAACAAACGAAATAAATGAAAAATACAATGAGGGAAAACACATAAAACAAAACGAGAGAAAAATAAATAAACAAAATAAGAGAGCATACAACAGAAGGAACTGAAGTGGAAGGAAGCAGGGGGTGGGTTACCTCCAGGTAGGGCACGGGCGTGTCGGGGTTCAGGGGGTACTCCCGCAGCAGCCGCTCCTCGTCCAGGAACTTGCCGGCCCTGCCGTTGAAGGCCGGCTGGAAGAGCCCGTAGTTGAGCACATCCTTCAGGCTGTGGTTCAGAGTGCACAGGATGCGCTGCTTGGACACCCACACGGGAACGTCGGGGTTCAGCCGGAGACACTTCTGGGGGAGACACGAGGGGGAGTCAGCGAGGGATCCCCCCCACCCAGGGACAGGGAGAAGGATCCTACAGTGTTTTCCGTGCCAGGGGATTGTGGGAAGGGGGAAAACAGAGTCAGAGAAGGATAAAGACTCAGCAGAACCCCCTTAATGCGCTTGGTGGGGTTCAGGAGGAGTCAAACCAAGGAAATGCGAGGAGCGTCCGGGAATTTTTTTATGGCCTAATAAGAAACGGCAGCAAAAAGTTTACTTAAAAATCTCCAAGAGGGTGAAAAGAGGTGTTGATTTCTCCTCCTCCAAACAGAGGGAGGACGGAGCACCATGACCCTGCCAGGACCTGGAGGCACCAGGAAGGTCTCCCAGCGGGAGGAAGAGGGAAGGACCCTCTGCTTCCCACCTCACCCCATGGCCACAGCAGGTTTTTCCCAGCACCATAAGCCTCTTCCCTCCCTCCTCGGGACCCAAAAGTCATCAGACATTTGTTTCCCATCACCCTCAGGCTGTGTTTCCTCCTGCTGCTCTCCCAGCTGGCTGCAGGGCCAGGCTGGTGTCCCTGTCCCCCTCTGTGGTGGCAGATGCTGCTGTTGGGAGCATCTGCTCTTGAGGGTGAAGGGCAAGAGGATGTCGGGCCAGCAACAGTCTCTCCCTGCTGGCAGCCACTGCGTTCCCTCCCAGTCCCTGGGTCTGCATTTTGCCCCTCAACCTTTCCTCGTTCCCGTCACACTTTGTTTTCCTCCTGGTCCTCTTCTCCTCCACACTTGGGAAGACACTTTAGCCTTGGCTGAGGGGCTCATTTCAAAGCCTGTCAGCCCCGTTTAACGCTCCTGATTTCTGCAAGGCAAAGCCAGCCCTGACCCCCTGCCCTGCTGTGCTCCTCCAGCAGCTGGGGAACGCCTGGGCTGAGCCCTGCTCTGCTCATCACATGGGTGATGGGATGCTTCTGCCTCCACCCTTGTTATTCCCCCAGTTCCCGTCTCCGTGGGGCGCTGGAGGCACACGGATCCACACACCTTGCCCACGAAGGTGCTGAGGCACAAAGCCACAGAGCTGATGTTACAGCTCATTTTCCCCCAGCCGGGATAATTTGCACTTGGCAGTGCTTGTCCTGCAAACAGGGGTCAGCGTTATCTGTTCCATCGCTGACCGTGGTGGAGAGCTGGAATTCTCACCGCCTGTGGCCCGTCCTGCTGCAGGATCCAAGGGAGAGGCGGCCAGTGTGAGAAATCAGGAGTTAAAAACCTCTGAGGAACGCCAGCTCTGCCCTCCTTCAGTCCTCCAAGAGAAGCAGAGTGTGCATCATGCTTTCAGGGACCCATAAATAAAAAATGAGCGGTGTCTGTGCCTTCCTACTCGCTTGTTTAGCCTCTAGGACTCTTCCTCACTGTCACATTGTGTTGTGGAGTATGAAAATACATAGCTGGTGGGGAAAAGCTGCCCTAGCAGGGACAGGCAGAGGCACAAGCACTGGCTGAAGGAAGGTCCAGGCCTAAAACCCACTGAATTTTGGACCCAGCTTTGTTCTGCAGAGCTGGCAGAGCTGAGATCGTTCAGCCTGGAGAAGAGAAGGTTTGGAGTGACCTAATTGTGGCCTTTCCAGTGCCTGAAGGAGCTACAGGAAAGATGGAGAGAGACTGTTTACAAAGGCCTGGAGGGACAGGACACAGGGAATGGCTTCAAACTGAGAGTTTAGATTAGATATTAGGGAGAAATTCTTCCCTGTGAGGGTGGGCAGGCCCTGGCACAGGTTACCCAGAGAAGCTGTGGCTGCCCCTGGATCTCTGGAAGCATCCAAGGCCAGGTTGGAGCAACCTAGGCTAGTGGGAGGTGTCCCTGCCCATAGCAAAGGGGTGGAATGAGATGGTTCTTGAGGTCCATCCAAACCCCAACCATCCCATGACCTGTGAGGGATCCCAAAGGATCTCCTGTGAGGAGCCGAGGGGCTCAGAGAAGGGAGCAGCTCTCAGAAC
>NW_020956827.1:50409-66448 GCF_003031625.1 Empidonax traillii
CCAAGGCCAGGTTGGAGCAACCTAGGCTAGTGGGAGGTGTCCCTGCCCATAGCAAAGGGGTGGAATGAGATGGTTCTTGAGGTCCATCCAAACCCCAACCATCCCATGACCTGTGAGGGATCCCAAAGGATCTCCTGTGAGGAGCCGAGGGGCTCAGAGAAGGGAGCAGCTCTCAGAACAAGTTGCTCGCTCTGGTTTGCAGTTTGCAGCTACAAGGGATCGTTTCTTCCACACAATTATAAGCTCTGATCACAACAACCAAAGCCTCAGGAACGACTCCTGAAAGGAAACAGTGCAGCTCCTCGGCAGCACGGATGAGTCCTCCTCGGAGCAAGAAAGAGCTCAGAGCTTCAGATTCAACCCTCAGCAAGGCACAGGATGACAGACAAGATCTATTCAATATTCAACCTATTCAGCTGCAATAATAACAATGAAGAACTCGCATTCAGCAGTCCCTCAAGAGCCAAAAAAAAAAAAAAAAGCCCCAAATTCTTCGTCGACGAGCGCACGAGCGAGAAAGGGCTGAAAGGAAATTAAAAAGCAGCAGCTGAAAAGGTAACGTGCTGCAGGCAGCAGGGAGGGTATTTCATAAGCTCACCTCAGAAACTCAGAGTTAAATGCGTGGCAGAAATGAAAAAGCAGCCTCCAAGAGGCCCCTGACCGAAGATGGAGCAGCCAAGCCAAGGGAGCAGAGGAATCCATCAAAAGGGAGATTTCCTGCAGAAACGGGAGCTGCCCCCCTGAGCAGGAACAGAGAAGAGAACAAATCCTGCAACCCCCTCCCCCCTCCACGGCACTGAGGTCATCAAAACACACAAAGGGACAGGAAGGGGGAAGGCCTGATGGAGAGTGGGTGAGGACACCGAGGCAGGACTCATCCGTGGGGGAGTCCTGGAGCTCCTCCCGTGAGGATCAGCTGCAGGATGGGCTCCTTGCAGCAGATGCCAAGGCAAAGGAGGGAAGGAATTAATGCTCCCCCTTGGATCTGAGAGCACGTTCCATGCCAGTGGCCCGTGCCCAGTGCCAGCTATGCCCTGCAGACCCTCACAGCTCCAAGGAGAGCCTGGATGGAACCATCAAGTTCCAGAGCAAGGCTGTCCTGCTCACACACGCTCCCAAAATGCTTTCAGTGCTGTCCCTTGCTGCCATGGATTGAAATTCCAGAGGCAAGCACTCCACAGGGGAACCAACAGAGAAGGCAGCAAACAGAGGTGAAGGCCAGCCAGGTTTCCTGGCAGGGGGGTTCACCAGCACAGTGACGTGGGGCCCGTGTGGGATCTGGGCTGGACTGGTGTGGAAAGGGCTGCTCTGACACTCCTCAGTTGGCAGCACATCCAGATCTTCCCTGTCACGTGCAGGGCCGGTGGCCCCATCCTCCAGGAAACAACAGCAACAGGAAAAAGGTAAAGGGGAAGGAGGCAAAGGTGAGCAGAGGCACGGGATGGCCCGCACGGGACAGAGGCACCGCGTCTGTCCCCGAGGAACCCGCCCAGCACGGAGCCAGGCACAGCTCCTGGGACACCAGCACTGGGACAAAGGTACAGGAACGCTCTGCACACAACAAACAGGCCCAGGTGACAGTTCCACCTTTCCTGAAAAGATTATGTTTGGATTCCTGTGTTTCCCCCCCACACACACCAATTACTCATTCAAAACCTACCCCCTTAAGCAGCAGTTTCAGCAACAAGCTCATCCTGGGACCTGGAGCAGATCCCCTGGTCCCCTGCAAGGGCGTGAAATCCCACAGGATCCTCCTGCCTCACTCATGGGACAGCAGGAGAAGGGATCAGAGGCACAGGATAGCCCTGACTGGGAATGGCTCAGAGCACTCCCACGAGCAACCCCCGAAACCCCCTCCCAACCCAGCCAGGGAGGGTGGGACAGGTTCAGCATCACCATGGCAGCTCCTTCCCCTTCATGCCCACGGTCCAGGGAAGGAGCCAGGCTCTGCAGAGACCAGGGAAGAGCAACCACCTCTGCACAGGTCAGTGGAGGAGAGGAGCAACCTGTCCACTAGCGCTGGCCAGAGGCGAACTGGGACCGGCTCGGAGAGCAAGCTGTGTGTGCTGGCAAAGCAACAGGAATTTCTGGGCTTAGATCACCTCCTGAGGAAAGCTCTGGCCCTGCATCCGCTGTGCTCAGCACCAGGGAGAAGCTGCCTCCACCAAAAGGAAACCAGATAAAGGGCAGGAGGGAGGGTCTCAGCTGCCAGCAGGAAGCACCCAGTGCAGGGCCCTCCTTGCAGGGTGACGTGTGGGATAACAAAGGATTTGGGGCTCCTGGGGTTTTCCACTGAAAGGGTTGCTCTCTGTGAGCCTGTCTGGAAGGATGTTGCTGGATGTTGTGTGATCCCCCAGAAGCCACCGAGACAGGAAACCATCCAGTCACTTCTGTTTAAAAATTAAGAGCTGCTGTGTCACAACCCCTTCAGCAGCTCTGACAGCCAGTCCCAATCCTGCAGTCCCAGAGCTTCCAGAGGAGCAGCTGCCTCTGATAAAACGCAGCTTAGAATGAATGTTTAAAGAGATTCAGCTCCTGATTAACTCCAAGTGACTGGTTCAGGCAAAAAGCTCCCCCCTGACACAGCTACAGCAGCTTTACCACCAGCCACCTGCACGGGAAGAGCTGCTGAAGAGCAGCATCACCAGCTGGTTCCATCCAATTCCTGAACCCTTCCTGCAGGAAAAACAGCACAGATGGGACATGTAGAGGAGCTGGACCTGTAAATTAGGCTGACCCCACCAAGAACCCGTGGCTGAAGAGGTGCTGATTCCCCACAGAGACCTGGGCGCGATTCCTCTTTCACTGCAACGCCACAAGCACAGTCACCTCGGGATCAGCCGGAAAATGAGGACTGGGAAGCTTTAGCTCTGTTTAAGGCTGAAAAAAAAAAAAAAGGCATGTGGAGCAAAGATTCTTCTGGAGAAGAGGAAATAAGACCTTTTGTTCGGGCAGCATCGGGACTGAGACGAGGCAGTTGGGTAAAAGTGTCCCAAAAACCCCCAAAGAGACACAGAACTTCCCCACCTAAAGGAGCGAGGGGAAATGGCCTCGAGTTGTGCCAGGGGAGGTTCAGATTGGATTTCAGGAAAAAAATTCCTCGCTGAAAGAGCAGTTAAGCATTGGAACAGCCTCTCCAGGGAAATGGTGGAGTCCCCAGGCCTGGAAGTGTTCAAAAAATGAGTGAATGTGGCAGTTTGCAATGCAGTTTATAGGCAGGTAGGTACTTGGTCGAAGGCTGAGCTTGATGATGGTCCAGCAGGGCTTCCCCAACCTTAATGACTCTGTAATTCCATGATTTTATGAAACAAAATCAAGTTTTAGTATAGAAAGAAATAAGTGAAATCACCGGCTCAGCAAATTCAAAGCCAAGGGGGCCCATAAGACCATCACATCTGAGCATCATCACTGACCCACAGAACTTCAACCAGTAACCAAATTCCTTGAATTTGCCCAATGGTTTCCTGAAAACATCCCTAAAAGCATCACAGGATGGAAACCACACTCATGTCCTGGATAAATGACTAAGAAACACTCACCCTCAGTGGAAGGAAAAGGTGTGTCTCAGCCCTTGTTTGATTTGCCTCATTTGAACTCCCAGTACATGGGTTATTTCTTGTTGCATACCTCTCTGGGATGCTGAACAGCCCTCTGACACTCAGATTCTTGCTCACCCCAGCTCCCATGTCCCACTGTCACCTCTCAGTCTCGCTCAGGGTGAGCAGGAGAGGCTCACTCGACGCACTGTGTTTCCTCCAGACCTCAAATCGTTTCTGCTGCTCTTTCCAACACCCTCTTTCAGTTTCAAAGCCCCTTTTTAACGTGCAGAATCAGAGCCAGAGGCAAGATTCCAGCATCTGTCTCCCAGCTGTCACATACAGCTATAAAACATTGTCCTCACCTCGGCTCGCTATTCCCTTGTCTCCACCTCCAGGCATCCCATTAGTGCTTCCCACTAATGCATGTGGCACTTGGAGTTGGGTTTGTTTTGACCACTCTATTCCTTTCAGACAGGCAGATCCCATTCCTTTGAGGATACAGCTCCCTGCTTTCCAAATCTGGCATTATTCCTCAGTTTTAGAATCGTGGAATGGTTTGGGGTGGGGAGAAGGAACCTTAAAGCCCACCCAGTTCCAACCTCAGGGACACATTCCACTACTCTGGGTTGCTCCAGCCTGGCCTGGGACACTTCCAGGGATCCAGGGGCAGCCACAGATGCTCTGGGCAACCTGGGCCAGGGCCTCCCCACTTCCCAGCAAAGAATTTTCCCCTAATATCCCATCTAAACCTACTTTCTTTCAGTTTAAAACCATTCCCCCTTGTCCTGTCACTACGTGCTCTTGTTCAATAGTTACCTGCCAAGCCCCACATGTGAATTAATTAAACCATAATTCATTTGGATGGGCTCGAATTTGTTCTACATGTGTATGAAAAACAGAAAGGGAGGATGGGGATGCAGCTCCTGATAACCCCAAACCAGCAGCTGTGGAGGGAGGGGATGGACTGCAGCAAGTGGCATTCCCTGAAAAACATGTCCTTTGGCCACTGCTAGAGGTGGACACTGAGTCAGCCACACCACAAAACCACTTCTGAGGCCCAGGGGGGCTTTTTTTGGCTCTTATTTATGGCCCCTACGCACACACACCCCCCTTTATTCATAACCCCACTACTGCTTTTAATTATTTGAAAAAATTCTCACCAGAGGTCATATATTTACTCCCCCTCCTGCAGCTTTTTTACTCAGCCTACTGCAAACCAGTCATTTCTGACATATCCCAGTCACCTGATCCAGAAAGATTTCAGGGATCAGTCAGCAAGATCTTTCTGGATCAGGCTGTCAATGAAAGACCTCGGGGGTTAATGGAAGTTTGGGTCCTTATGGATCTTTATGATCCTCATGATCCATCAGGAATTGAATTTCTCCACGAACCCCCAAGTCCCTTTTCAATTGACACATTCAGTTTACCCTGTTGCATAGGCATTAAAGGAGTGCAGGTTTCCCCCTTTAATGCCTTTTACTGGCATCATGCACACTGATCCTCACCCACTGGGGGTTTACTCTTGTGATATTTGGTCCCCCAAACCCCACACTTTGGGGTTTATATTTGTGATATTTGGTCCCCCAAACCCCACACTTTGGGGTTTATATTCGTGATATTTGCTCTCCCAAAGCCCACTGAGGGTTATATTTGTGATGTTTGGTCCCCTGAACCCCCTTCTCTGGCTCAACCCGTCACCGACAGCTTTGAGCCCCCTTCATTCCCAGCTCCCCTTCCCAAAAAGGCCACACCAGATGTGGGAAAAGCGCAGATAAGAGAGAAAAAAAATCCCACATCCACGTGGCACCTGTGTGAGGCTCAGCTCAGCTCAACAGACAAGGCTCTTCATCCTGGGAGAGGCTGAGACGGGAACATGACAAACCCAACACGGCAGAGACAGCCAGGTGTTGTCTCCTTGGGAACTGATGCAAACACCACAAGGCAAGGTGACAGATAGGACGCCTCCATTAGCCACACTGGCACTGATCTCGCTCCAAATCGACTCCAGATTGCTCTCCCAGGCACCTGCACTCGCACAGTGGTAACCACAACTCAGCCCGGCGAGCCCCTCCGGAGCAGCCGGCCCGGCTCTGCCTCTGAATTGCAGCAATAACTCCCGGCTTACACTCCACTCCTGCTCCTCTCTTCACAGCCACAGCCCCTCCCCACCTGCATTAACCTGCGCTCTGCCTCCAGGTCTGACCACCGGCCTCGTTTTGGGCGGGATCCTTTCCCTCCCTCCGGAAGGCTCCCGGGTTCTGTACGGGTTCTGTACGTACAAACAGGGATGCTGATCCGTCACACCCGCTGGCAGTGAAGGGTCTCTGAGCACAACACTCAGGAGGGCGTTCAGTGAAACTGGGACAAGGAACTGGTATTTCCTGAGCACCCAGAATGTGTTCCCTGTGCAGCTCCACGGGCTCACACCAGGGAGAAATCCCAGCCTGGCCCCGGGGCCGTGGGTGGGCAAGTGATGAATTTGCCCACAGCAGAGACCCCTCAGCCTCTCAGGGTCCTGCTCAGTGTCCAACCCCCCTCTGCTGAAGGGCTTTTCCTGCCAGAATGTAAGTTTAGGTTCTTATGGATCTTAATGATCCACAAGGAATTAAATCTCTTCACGAACCCCTGAGTCCCTTTCCGGTGTTGGCACATTCAGTCGCCCAGGCTTTAGAGGAGTCCAGGTTTCTCCCTTCCATGCTCCTCATTGGCATCATTCCCACTGATCCTTATCCACTGGGGGTTTATACTTGCGACCTTCAGACATCCCTGTCCCCAAGTTATGCCTCTTGTCCCATCCAGGCACCTCCCAGAGGATCCTGGCTCCATCCTCTCTCCCACCTCACCAGGCAGGCACAGAGGGGTCTCCCCTTCACCTTCTCCATCACCCCCCAGGAGGTGCTCAGCCTCTGTGGCCCAGGGGTGCTGCCAGCACCAGGTCTGGGGTCTCCCAGATCCCCCAGACCTTTTCAGGAATCCCAGATCCCCCTGTCCTGTCTGACAGCACAGCTTCTTGTGCCTGCCCAGGGCTTCCGAGGGGATTTGCTCCATCACCTTCCCGAGGACAAAGGTGAAGCTGAGAGGCCGCTGGTTCCCCTCAGCTTCCCTTTTCCCCACCCCAAAACACACACAGAAGAGCTGACAGACATTCAAGATACAACACTGCAATCTCCTGGAAAAGAAAGAAGGGGGAGATTGTTCAGATAACACCCTCCAGTCCAGGGGAGCCCCTAAGCCAAAGGATTTAGGGTGGAAGGTTCCCTTGGGAGACATCCCCCTCAGTGAGTCCCTTGTCACCTCTCCCTGTGTTTATCCTGATCCCTTCAGGAGCAACAACTCTGCCTGTTGGGAGTAACAGGACCTGCTGGACCCCCACAGTCCATGCCGGCGTCACCACACCCACACCCCCCACCTCACCAAGTTCCTCCTCAAATCACTAACCCTGAGCAAAGTTCCAGTCTCAGAGAGTTCTCCCTCCTCCCCTCAGCACCACCACGCTCTCCTGAAGACCACAGCTCATCATCTCCATCCTCTGCCCTGCCCAGCTCCTCTCCTCTCTCCAGCTCTCCACATGCAACTTCCACAGCCCTTCCAGGAGCTGAAGTTCTGGCCAATCCCACCTCTTCCATCCACTCTCTCCTAATTAAGGCTTAAAATGGGTTAGGCAGAGATGGACTTCTGAAAACACAGTGTTTACAGGCACACCTGCTCTTCTGAAAATGCAAGGGTTAAATCCCACCAGAAGTTGTTTTCCAGCTGATAAATTTCTCTGTTCTCCATTAACTGCCACAGCCCAGGTAATTTTATTGGTCTTGAGCTCTCCACGCCGACACTGAGGATGCTGTTGAAGGTGGCCCCCACAGCTCCCTCTCACTAATCTCTTTTCCCCGATATAACAACAGCTTTGAGCAAAAACACATCATTTCTCCCTGCTCATCCACTCCATACTTCACATTCCTCCAGTAATTACCCACTGCTCTGGTTTCTGCTCATCATTTCCCTTGGCACTCACCCGCTGATCCATCCTGGGAGCGAAAACTTCCCCAACCCTTGTCAGCTGTGGAGTTAGTTTGTTCCTTTGCCTCAGAGATGCTCAGAGGGGATCACATGCCCTGGTTGGGGTTCTGGGGCTGCAATGACCCCATTCCTGCTGCCACCAACCCTCAGTCACAGCCAGGGCTCCAGGTGCCTTCACACAACTGGAGACACCCCCCCACGAGCAGGACCTCATCCAGCCACCCCGAAGAGACACTGGGACAGGCTGCTCCTCCACTCACTGGCTTTTCATTTAAATTTAAAAAAAAAAAAAAAAATCATGGCAATGTTGATAAATTTATTAACCACTCCCCTGCTGATCAATCCAGCCAGTATTTGTCCAACACACGGAGCCTTGGCAGCCTCCCAGCCACGATCCCAACGCTTGGCTGTTGTTCCCAGGCAACCACAGCCTCCAGCTCCACGCAGGACGAGCTCACACTTTCCCCAGGTTTTCCAGCAGAAAAACTCTGCCACACGCAGGAGTTTCGAGTTGTCAAATAAACTAAAGTTAATAGCGAGTTAAATAGGATTAGGAGGGCCAATATTGGCTGCCTCCATATTTCAACCCGTTTAAAAAATTAGCATTTTTCTTCTATTAGAGAGTGCAGAGCTGCATTTAAACACTGCAGATTCCTCTGGGGCTGTATGGAAATTTATACTGTGCTTCCCACAGAAAACAAAGATCCTGAGGCAGGATGCAATTATTTTGGTTGAAACAGCACAAAAAGTATGAAAAATTTTAAGCCAACCCAGTGAAGAAAAAGGCAAGAATTGAATGTGGCCATGAAGTGAGAATCTGGGGAAATGGGGTGGACTAAAAATGGTCCAAAAACCACATAAAAATGACACCTTCTTGGCTGGGAAAAAGTGGTCATTAACCATGAAAAGCCTTATCAATATGTCAATTTTGCATTTTGGTCTATCTAATGCCAAGTAAAACAAGGATTAATTTAGTGAAACCAAATTTATTAACTCATAATTTTAACGCGGTTCAATGAAACTCTAAAGGAGAAGGTGCAGGGCTTTCATCAGCACCACGAAGGAAAAGGAGGGTTTCAGCAGGAGTCTGAACATTAACAAACAGAGAGAAAGAAA
The DNA here is from genome assembly GCF_003031625.1 of Empidonax traillii. NCBI lineage: Eukaryota > Metazoa > Chordata > Aves > Passeriformes > Tyrannidae > Empidonax > Empidonax traillii. The sequence continues at coordinate 59,079 of NW_020956827.1, forward strand.
ACCGTGTTTTACTTAATTTCTAAGGGGTTTTCTTATCAGATTCAAGGCCAGGTTGGATGGGGTTTGGAGCAACCCGGTCTAGTGAAGGTGTCCCTGCCCGGGGCACAGGGTGCAATGAGATGGTTTTTTTAAAGTCCCTTCCAACCCAAACCATTCTGCAATTCCGTGAATCTAAATAAAACACTTCACAAGTCATTTTCCAGGGCTGAAAACACCCATGATTTTCAGCGACAGGTCCATCCTGGAGCCTGTTCCTTCCCCCCCGGTCACCGCTCGAGGCTTCCCTCGCCCTGCTGCTCGTTAAAGTCAATTGTGGAAAATGATGGGGATAAAAAAAGAAAAAAAGCAGGAATTTCCATTGATCAACCAGCCCCATCAAGAGCCAATCAGGAGCAGGGAGGAGGATTTTTTCTTAGTTTAGCTGGCTGTTTAATTAATCAGCCAAGCCCTTAACGGTGCCAATGACCTGTGAATGTCAGGGCACAATTACAGACACAGAGGCTAAACTGAGCTCTAAACCAGAAGTAGTTCTGGAGTGTTTTATTAAAACTGGGATCCTCGGGAAAAGCGTGAATTTTAACAGACCGACAGAACTTTTCTGTCTGTGGAAAACCGTAAGATTACTGGACTAGGGGAGTGGATGTGATGCCACTTTTCGGCAGCATTAATATTGCTTTATGACATCTGGTTTGCATGATTTTAATTAATCAAAATTACCACGGTTATGCCACCATCACACCAGCCCAGGGCTGAAGAAGCGTTCAGCGGCGACAATAAATAATATCCAAAAGGGAATGAGGTGGGATGGCATCCAGGGTCAATCAAACAGCCACGATATTAAAAAGGAAATTTAGATTACACTAATAAAGCTGGCATCCTAAATAAGCAGGATGTCACACCATCGAGTACAGGCTACAGTGAGTTATACCACTAAACGTTTTTAGACAATGAGAAGAGACTCAGCAAAAAAAAAAAATTAATCCTGTTTTGTAAAACTTCCCCCACACAAATGCTCAGCAGAGGAGAGAAACTCTGCAAGTGGCCTCCACGAGACAGTAAATTAGAAATATATTTACCAGCAATAGCAGGGGGTGGAGGGGGGGGGATGGAGAGAAAAAGAAGTGTTGTGGAAAAATACACCGAGGAGAGAAATGACCCCCATCCAGCTCCGGTTCAGCCTCCCTTGGAGCACCAGTCCCTAAATTAATCTGCGCCTCCATAAACAAGCAAGAGCAGTGGGAAGAAACTCCACTTAGTTCCAGTCGCTGGTAACACCCGCAGGGCCCACAGAGAACGGAATTCCAGAGTCACTGAGGTTGGAAAAGCCCTCCAAGCCCACCCCGTGCCCCGTCCCCACCTTGGCACTGAGTGCCAGGGCCAGGCCTTCCTTGGGCACCTTCAGGGCTGGGCACTCCAAACCTCCCTGGGCAGGCTGGGATGGGCAATCTTGCTCAGGGCACGTCCAGGTATGGGTGCCAAGGCAGCCTAAGGAGCAGGAAAGCAGCAGGACTTTGCTCCTCATTTCCACCTTCTTCTGCTTTGCTGGGATTTATAAACCACCCTATCCCTGTGGCCCTGCTGGGCACGCACAAGGAGGGAGCTGGCTCTGCCATGGCCTAGTGGAAGGTGTCCCTGCCCCTGGATGGGGGTGGGAATGGATGGGGCTTTAAGGCCCTTTCCCATCCAAACCATTCCAGGATTCTGTGATTATTCTGTGACACGAGAACACACCAGTAAAACCACGCTGTGACCTCACAAAGGCCAATAACCTGCTGTCTCAGGATACATGGGGAGGGGGAGGAGGAGTAAGTTCCAAGATGACAAGTTAGGCTGGGAAGATGTTCACTGGATTTTTCAGTTGATTTGGTTCTTGGATTCAGAGCTCCATTGCAAAGGCACGACCCACGTAAGTGAGTTTAAGACAACAGAATAATGCTGGGACACTTCAGCATCAGAAAAGTAGCAAAGAGGATGAAAGGAATTAAAAAAACTGCTGGCAAACCAAAGCCAAGCTGAAAACAACACCAGAAACTCTCTACCATGTGGTTTGCAAATAGAAGTTTATGGATCTAATTCCACTGACTTTCTGAAAAGAAGAAAGGAGCGGGCTGGAGATGAAGCAGGAGAATCTCTGACATCAAAGGGATGTTTTTATCTCAAACACGCTTAAGCATTCTGGGCTCCTCTTCAAAAGAAACAAGCAGCTGAAAGCGTGGTCCCCACACCACCAGGTCCCCACAGAGAATGAGGGGTGGGTGGTAGGACAAGCTTTGAAATTTGGAACGCGTAAACTAATTTGGGAATCAAAAAGTATAAATCGGAGATCAAGATTTTCTGCGCCAGAAAACGCTCCGAGTGAGCAACCTGCGGGTTCCTGCCAGGCAGGAAACTCGGTTTCCTGCAGCTGGAAGGGGAAAAAAATGGAAATGCAAGAGATATCCCAAAGCTGTTCCCTGGCAGCGCCACCCTGGAATCTGGGATTTCACGTTGGCTTCTCCCTGCACAAAAAGCCTGTGTTGTCACGGGGGGCTCACCCACCGTGTAAAGAGGATTTGGGTGAACCAGAACCACCCTGTTCCCTCACAAGTGCTGGGGATAAATCCTCTGCAGTTCAGGAGCCCAGGAGATGGGGAATGTTTGCTGCCAAGGTAGAGACCAGCAGAGCTGCCCCCTGGTTGGACAAGGTGGAGTGTTGGGGGCTGCCCTTGGGTCACACCAACCCCTGCAGTGCTACAGACGGGGGCAGAGGGGCTGGAAAGCACTTTGGAAACCACTTGGGTGCTCAGTTTGACCAAACCCCACCCTGTCCCCCAGCCCAGAGCACTGAGTGCCACGGCCAGGCCTGCCTGGGACACCTCCAGGCCTGGGCACTCCAAACCTCCCTGGGCAACCCCTGCCAAGGCCTCGCCACCCTTGCCAGCAACAAATTCCTCCTCAGGGCCAACCTGAGCCCCCCAGCCTGGCACGTTCCATGGGGTTGCTATCCAAGTGCAGGACCCAGCACTTCACCTTACTCAACCCACTTCACATCACTGAAGCAAATTCCTCCCTCTTAAATCCATTTTCTGTTAACTTCTCGTCCTGCGTTTGGTCCCTGCACAACACTAAGGAAGAAATAATTTCAATTATGTTCCTCCAGCACTCGTGTAGACATTCATTTCTATGGTATATGATTCACAAACCCTTAACTGCAGGCTGAGTAGTGCTGGGGAAAGCAAAAAACGCAATTTAGAGCCAGGGTACGCACTGAATAGCACAGTGGGGAGGGGAATTTGGGCTGAGTCTGTGGCCAGCCCCTCTCTGCACTCACAGGTCCCGCTTTTCCTGCAGAAACCCACGGAGAAAACATCGTGAGTCACCTCCCCATGCTGGAGAGAACAGTGGTCTGAAAGGGAACAGCACGTATTGCTCCGAGTCCCTGCGAGACGTGGGCAACAAAGAGCCCCAGCAGCGCGTGCCTGATGAAAGGTTACCCTGAAAATGCCGTGGTGCCACTCCCAGCAGCTCACCGAGGGAGGGGAGAGCAGCACCCGGGGGGGCTGAGGCTGAACCTGCACCAGGGCAGAATCCCCAGCATGAGTCAGCTCGGAAGGAACCACAGAGTGGGGCAGCTGGTGCCACCTCCCTGCTCCCAGCAGGGCCATCCCAGGGCACAGAGCATGGGATTGTGTCCAGAGGAACAATCTGGAATATCTCAAGGGGCGAGGGACACTCCCCACACCCCCTCTGGGCAGCCTCTTCAGCAAAGAAGTTCTCTCCTCGTGTCCAGGTGGAGCTTCCTGGGCAACAATTCCTACGCCCATTCCTCCTGTGCCACTGCTGGGCCACCCCGAGCAGAGCCTGGGCCATCCCCTGAGCCCCTGACACACATTTGGGAGGTCCCCTCTCAGTGTCTCCTCTGGAGGCTGAACAGCCCCAGCTCCCTCAGCTTTTCCTCATTGAAGAGAGGCTCCAGCGCAGCATTTACAGTCGAGAGGGACTGGGGAGCTGATCCAGCAGTAACAACCCCCAGCATCCCCAGCACTCACACAAACCAGAAGTGACCCATCAGCAGGTCAGACTCAGACCCAGCACCAGTCACCACCAAGCCATGAGCACCAGAAACAGCGTGAAGGCACAGCAGGAAACCTTCCAGAGGTAATTTAAAAATCCAGGGACGCTGCTGAGGTTGCTGAAGGCACCACATGACCAGCCTGGAGCCCCAGCCGTGCCAGAGCCATGCCAGTCAGCCACAGGAGGCTCTGCAGAGGGATCTGGACATGCTGGATCAATGGGACAAGGCCAACTGGTCGGGCTCTGCTCCCAGGGAACAGGGACAGGACAAGGGGAAACGGCCTCAAGCTGTGCCAGGGGAGCCTCAGGTTGGATATTGGGGGAATTTCTTCCTGGAAAGGGCTGTCCAGCCCTGGCACAGCTGCCCAGGACAGGGTGGAATCATCACCCCTGTCAGTACAGGAGATGTTATTCCCATAGCACACAGAATCACAGAAGGATTTGGGCTGGAAGGAACCTTAAAGATCACTGAGCTCCAACCCCCTGCCCCACAGTGTCACAACAAATCCCTACAGGCAGAGACTCTTCCTCTCCTGGCACTTCCAGATCTGTCCTCACACTTCTCCCCTCACACACAAACACCAGACAGAGGTTCTGGGAAGAAGTGAGCCTGCAGAACTGTTCATTTTTGCTGCAAACTTCCAATCACTTATGTGTTGTTTTTTTTTTTTTTTTTCACCCAAGATCTCCTATCTGGGCACCTTCAGCAGTCAGGTGTCATGTCCCAGAGGTGCCAGGCACTGGGATGGCAGAGCCTTGGCAGCTGGAGGCTGCAGGAGGCCTCTTTTGGGGCTGATCCACAGAGAACCAAACATTAAAAACTAAGCTAATCTTAAGAATTTTCCACCAACCCCGATTTTAATAAAAATAATCTCCCCTGGAGAGAGCTGTAATATAAAGCTCCAATACCACTTCTCATACTGGGGCCTGTGCTTTCTTTCCAGTAACTGTGAATTATGGCTCAATTATGTTCCCTTTGCCCTCTAAGCACCAGGAAAGAGATGGAGGGCTGCCCTCGTGTCTTCTTTCCAAAAACTAAGTGCAAACCCAAGCTTGGGCCTTCTCACACGCTCCCCACCACACACAGGGCAGCACATTTTCCAAGTGCCAACCCCTCCAAGGATTAGTGAAATTCACCCTGTGTTGGCCGTAAAACAAACCTTCAGCTCCCCAAGCAGATCAAGGAGATCCACTTTGAGCTGCTTGGATCACCTGTGAGCTACAAAAGCTCTGGCACTGCAGGTCTGCACCCGACAGAGCTCAGAGAAATGAGAGCAACGCTCATCCACAGCCCCAGGAAAACCTCTCCACCAAATCCCCCCTGCCTTGCTTACTCCAAGGGTTCCTCCAGCCACCTCAGGAGCAGCTACATCCTCCCCCCATCCACCCCACGGTCCCCTGGCCCCCCAACCCCACCAGGTTCCTCACATCACATCCACCCCCGTGGTTGTGGTGGCAACTCCGACACCTTTCACCCCAAAAGTTGGCTCCTGGGATGGAGAAAGGCTTTTAGCAGTGGAGGCTCCACGAGTTTCCTCTTTTTAAGTAGAAAAAAGCAAGAGCAAGGGAAATTTCCTCCTCGGTCCACGCAGCCAACTGGGCACAGCCCAACCCTAAGCCGAGCCCATCCCTGGGAAGTCAGGGAAGCAAAAGCACAACCCACGGCGATGAGATAAACACTCTGCTCAGCTGGGTGCTCATCACAGGGGAAAACCCTTTCTTCTCCTGTCTCCATCTCTTAAAACCTCTACCAATCGCTGTCTCGGGGTCTCCAAGGAGGAGCTGTGACTCCTCAGCTCGGCTCTTGCCCCGAGCACGGTGCTGACTCCGGGCCTGGGGAGGCAAGATCTGGTCGGCACATCCCGGGTAACACGAACCCCCAAATCACTGACTCCGAAGAAGAGACAGACCCAGCATGGATCTCATCAGCATTCCAAGCGAGGGCATAGTTTAACCAACAGAACGAGGGAGCTGTGTGGCCAACGAGCATTAATTCCTTTGTTTGCTAAAACGTATAAATAGTGGCAAGTTTAGAACGACCTTGGGACTCCCCACCACCGGGAAGCCCAGGGTGAAGGACCGACCGGACGCCTCTGGATTCATGGGTGGTGACGATCTGCTCGATCTCTCTCCATCCCCCTCTCTTCTCTTTCTTTCTGTCCCCACCTCAATTTTAAATAAAATCCATACTATTGACTTTGCCACATGGTCTCATTTGCACCTTAATTGGGGCAGAGGCACCTCTCAATAATGGGATCTTAACACCCACTTTACAGCCAGAAATATGAGACAAGGCGCCAGTGCTCAGCTCCGACAATCATTTCAACCCCGTCGCCGCAGAACACGACAAAGGGGGTGTCGGCACGACTGGAAACGCTCGGCACCGACCAACAGCGCAGCCGTGGGGGATTCACCCAGCCCCCCGGTGCCAGGGACCCTCCAGAGCAGGGGGAAAAGGTGCAGCCTCCGAGCACATCAATTTACACGGGGGTGACACGGATCTCATTAGTCAGTGCCACGCTCCAGTCTCGTCGGAGCAATTCCACGAGGAAACAATTAACAGGGCTCCGAGCGGGGTCTGAGCCGCTCCCCAGGACCTGCAGGCTCCTCTGGGCTGTCCCAGATGCCCCAAGGAAAGTCCCTCGGCTCCCGACTGTCCCAGAACTGGACCGACCCCACTCCCAGAGCATCCCATTCCTTTTCCAGCCCTAAAACAGGCTCCTGGAGCACCCTCAGCTGCGTCCCCCCCAGCGCACACACACACACACACATTGAAGTGGCTTTCTCCAAACAGAGTTCCAGCAGTTTTACGCAAATAAACCCCGCTTATTCACAACAACTCATCAAACGCTTCACCCGGCGCGTCCCAAAGGATGCCTCAGCTGACCCTCCCAGCCCCCAAAAACCATCGGGATGTGGGCGCGGTGACCTGGAGCTCACCCGCCCCGGGAACGATAAAGCAAAGAGGGCTGATTGAAGTCAAAGCGATCACCGATTTTTAAGCGCCAGGAAATCAGCTGGCGGAAAATCTGGATGCAAAATCGTCGGGCCGGGGGTTGGTTGTTTTTGCATGGCTTGGTCCGGAGCTATCTTCCTAAAGAAAGGCCGAGTCGGATCAATTCATAACCATCGCGTTAGATTAATTTGCAATTTAATAGACTTTACAACCAAAAGCGCTTTTCCCCGAGTACGTACACTGGGACCGGACGCATCTATTTAAGCAATTATAATGCAAAATATAAATTCAGTCTTTTAATTTTACCCGAATATTTTAGGGAAGAGCACATTTTGTACTTAATAAGGGGATGAGTAGTTTT